>NW_025943383.1:327442-464216 GCF_000764305.2 Hyalella azteca | reverse complement strand
TAACCTGATTTTCGATTTGCCAGTTCAAACTAAAAATATTGTTCGATATATTGAAAAAACTAATAAGAAAATTGCGAATAAAATAAATTCTCTGGTCTTCAATGAAACCTGCTTGAAAGAGGTAGAAAAGATGTACAGCTATTGCCAGTCTCTAATCTGTACTTTGCTCCAGATGATGGACCGGCAGTTTAATCAGATTCAATTAATCCGATTACGCCATATGGAATTGAAAATATATCATAATGAAATACAGGACGCATCTTCTCATCCCATCCTCTAATCATCTAATCATCATCTCTCTAATCATCTTCTCATCCTATCATCCAGTAGTGACTAGTGAGTGCGGTCGGAATTTTCCCAGTTTGTTCAGTTTCAAAATATAACGATAAAAAATATCTAATCATAATGAAATTAAACTAAATAATAACTATGAACTAACCCAAATAAATAATGAAACTAAACTAAAACTAGTGAAACTTAACTAAATACCTAAAAACACTATCTAATAAAAACTAATGATAAACACTATCGAAATGAGATCAAAAATTGTGCCAAAAATGGCCCCAAAAGTATCATTATATGGTGCCATATCTTCAGTATATGAGTTACGAAACTTGAGATACATTAGCACATGAAGTTAATCTAAACTATGTTAGGTTGACTGAGCGTTAGGCTTTAATCTGGTACCATTGCTTAACGACGTATTATTTGGATTGTCTTTATGAAATTATCGAGAAGCTGTAGTACAAAATAACAAATTTGGGCAAACTCAAAAGAAACGGATAATTGCGGCTTTTTCATCACCTCCATCACGTCAACAAAAACGAAATGAAAACGCATACCTGGAAGCACTAAGCAGTAACTGGCAACATCACTGATCTGACGTCAAGCGTCAACGGTGTCTGGCATTACGGTGTTTACTTCTCTGTAAGATTTTAGTTTTGGGCTAGAATTTTTTTATATGGTAGCATATTAACTGTCCTACAATATATTCGTCGTAAAATGTCTGAGGTGGATATTAAGGAAAACAAACGTGATAGGTGAGTGATGGCTTCACATCTGTGTTCTCCTCTTGCAGGTCCGCCATCTTGTTCCTTTGAGTTGGACAAACTGTGCAGCAATGTCGGCATTGGTTCATATAAGAACAAGGTAAAAATAAACGTTTTATGTTTTTATACTGTGATATACATTGTTTTTTCTATATTTCAGTGATTTCTTCAATGTGATACGGATTATATCTTGTTATCGTCTAAAAACGTGCCCTTTGGGGCCGGGCTTTTAATGAGGAGGATTAGCTACCTATGTTCTTTTTCATATCATGTTCTGTCACGCCCTATCTGGCTTGATTAACATTAATTTATGATTTTTTTAATTTTCAATCTACATTGGCTGTTATATTATATTGAATGATAATAATTAATAATCATGGTGTCAAAGCAGAGACTTTTTTTTAGACTCATCCTCAAACTCGATTTTGAGGCCTAGCCCAGGCCTATAACTTTTAAGTAAATTGACCAGTCTTAATTATCATGGATACCAGCTGTAAGCCTGTAACATACCTAGCTATACAGGAGCAGGGCTGGAAAAGTCCTTTTTTTTCTGAAATATTGTGGCTCTAGGTTTAGTAGGTTCATAGTGGGTTATTAGTGGCAAAGCAGAGAGTTTTTTAGACTCTTTCTCAAGTTCATTTTTGAGTCCTATAAGTAGACCAGTAAAGTATCCTGGATACCAGCATTATCTTACATAAGAAATTGGTTTAAATCTTGGGTAAATGAGGAAATTAAAAATGAACTGATTCTAAAAAATCTCTGGTTTGCCACTATGATGTAGGTTAGGTATGAAATTTTGCAGCTCTAATGTCATAATCTTTTATTTGATTGAAAAAATCGCGGTTTGCACTTCGCAAATATGTTTCATAAAATTTTCAACTTCCACAAAACACAAACCCCAGTAGATATAGCTACCTACTTCAATGCTCCAGACTTATAGTGGCAAAGCAGAGAGTTTTTAGACTCAACCTTGAGTTCATTTTTGAGTCCCATAAGTAGACCAGTAGAGTATCCTGGATACCAGCCTTATCATACATAAGAATTGGTTTAAATCTTAAGTAGGGTAAACGCGGTATATTCCGACATCGTAGGTAATTCCGTCACCTCTCCAGAGTCCAGCTTTTCCTTTATATTAAGCTTTGTTTTAGTTCCATGCGTTCATTGATGGTTGAAATGGTGACGTCATACATTTGCGTGTCGAAATACTGCAAAAACACTAGCTAGGTCTTGGCCATCTAGTGGGAAAATATTGAGATCCAAAGAGAGACAATGCATGCCACGTGGTGAGATCATCGAAAAATGTGTCAAATTTGACAGTTGACATGGCTCTATCAAATAGTGAATAACTGTTTTTATAGGAAGAATATTATGGTTTGAGACTTTTAAATACGTCTGTGATAGTCATGTGAAGGCAACAGAACTTACGTAACGCATACGTTTTTTTTTATAGTTTTTCATTTCTTGATGCGTCCTTAATGTGTCGGAATATACCGCATTTACCCTAAATGGGAAGTTAAAAATGAACTGATTCTAAAAAATCTCTAGTTTGTCACTATGGTCACTCACTCCTCCTGCAAGATTCCAATTGTATTAAAATTTTGTCACGTTGGAGCCGTGAGATTTCAGAAAGTAAAAAATTCCAGTCCTGGGTTGACTTGTTGATGTTATTACGTTTTGCATGTTATTTTGGGTCTTGGGAAGAGGCTGGATGGACTGTGCACTTTTGTTAACAATTGGGTAGGAGGTAGGTAAATTCATCTGACAGAAATCATGCAGTTCTGGAAATGGCAGGAAAGTTCTACTTGTGGCCCTAAGGGTAGATGTTTTCCATGCTTGAGTCAACTCAAAACATTTCCTTGAACATTGCATAGTGGCAGTCACGTCAGAGCAGTCAGAGTACATTATCATTTGTTCAATTGCCGCTTAAGTGACGACAAATCTTAGTGACTGTTTTTATGGTAAAATTAGAGATGTGGGCTGGTGGGGTAACACATGCATGGGACTTTGTAAATAAAAAGTTAGTGGCTTGTAAATGGCTTTTCATGGCCAAGATATGGAATTCATGGCTTGAAGAAATGGAATTGCAGCTTGCAAACCCATAAAACCATGGCTCAAAAAATCAAGTTGCAGTTTGCCAAGTAGATATATTCCATACCTGTACAAGAGTAACAAGTCATTGGCGTAAATTTTGAGTACCTACAAGAGCAAAATAAAAAGTCATGGATTCTAAAAAATCTGTGGCTTGACACGGTTAAATATTGCCTCCTGAATATTAGGTTGGTGCTATGTCAGCAGGGGATAATATCATAATTCTGCAGCATAGTGGCAAACCAGAGATTTTTTTTAGAATGAATTCATTTTTTTAATTATTACACATCCTCTTAATTTTAATTAATATCAATATGAGAATGTTGGTATCCATGATACTTTTGGCTGCTTATAGGACACCTAGATTGAAATTTTCCTACTTATGAATGAAATATCAAAGCTCCAAAGTGACCAATTTTCAATGTATTTATTTGGAACTTTATGGCCCAATTGTGCAGTCCTATTGACAGTTAGAGGTACCGTAAAATGGGGTTACTTTGAACGGCGGGGTAACTTTGACCACTTTTCGTTTTTTTAACAAAAACTCCCAAAACTCAAAAACGATTTGACATAGAAAAATTTTGTCAATGGCCATCAAAGGCCTAATACTGAGGCTACGTAACACAATAGAAAGATTTGAGTAAAGCTAGAGTATAGACCTGTATTTTGCATGTTTCAATTTAAGTTTAACTTATCTAGTAAAAAAATGGCATTGTTTTGAAAAAAAGTGGTCAAAGTTTTTTTACCCCATTTTATGGTAATTAATATAGTGGGAATCTCACAGCTCTAAAAATGGTATGAAAGCATGGTGGCATTCTAAGTGCCTTCAACAATAAGTGAACAATACATTATCACATGTTCAGTTGCTTCTAAAGTATAGACAAATGATTATGATCTTGTCCTGTTTCTAAGGATAAAATTGCAGATTTGGGTGACAAAAAGCAAACAATACATTTTCACATGTTCAGTTGCTTCTAAAGTAAAGACAAATGATTATGATCTTGTCATGTTTCTAGGATAAAAGTGGAGATTTGGGGTAATACAGGCATAGTATCTATCTACTTGGCAACAGGGTTGGCAATGATAAAATCAAAATGAAATCATTTGCTTTTTTTTATAAAAAATAATGATTTTTTGATTTTATTGATTTTTGATTTTTTATATATATTTAAATATATTGAGTGGCAGTCATTAATTTATTTTAAGTTATTGTTATTCATGGTTTAGTACAAATGTACTATGAATGACAAATTGGTATATAAAGTTGTTGCCTTTAGTGTCTATTAGTTTCCTATGAATTAGTTAGTTTCCTATGTTTTTAGTACAGAGGCATCAAATGTTGCAATACATTGTACATAGCTAGCTAGCAGCTTAGCTAATTCTTATAAGGCTATAGGTAGTCTCCAACTATTTGACTATTTGTTATATATTAATTACAATATACAATTTAAATGTGTTAGCTAGCTTATACAGGGTGGGGCAGAACCGATTGAGCAGTTTTGAGGCAAAATAAATGAGTAATGGAGGTACATAAAGAAGAAAGTTTATTTTCCTTTAGATTAGCATAACATACCATTTAAAATACTTATGTTTTGAAAACAATATCAGGAAGGTGGTGTCTGTTAGCCGCATCACACTGTTGGAGTAGTTCTTGGAAGTTTCCTACAGCACGTTCACACATATGGCGAGGTATGGCATAACCTCTGCTATGCTATGGTAGGGTGTGAGGGCAACTTCTGAACACCCTTTCTTTTAGATGTCCTCAAAGAAAGAAATCACAAATTCTCAAATCAGGTGACCTTGCAGGCCACTGTAAATCATCCCTCAGAGACGAAACTGCTGACGAATCACCCTTCAGGAAATATGCGTTTCAAAACATTGAGAGACATTCGGGCTGTGTGAGCTGTAGCCCCACCCTTCTGGAACCACACGTCTCCCAATGCTTCATTTTCAAATATGTTTTCCATCCTGGGCTGCAAGAAATTTTGCAACATTGCAGCATAGCAATCAGAATTCACTGTCACAGTTACTCCCTCCTCTGAGAGTTACTGTCACAGTTACTCCCTCCTCTCCAGCAGTGTGTTGCAGCTAATGGCCACCATTTTCCAGATATTGTATTCAGAACACTAGTATTCCAAATGGTATGCTATGCTAACCTCTATGAAAATAAACTTTCTTCTTTATGTGCCTCCATTACTCATTTATTTTGCCTCAAAACTGCTCAATCGGTTCTGCCCCACCGATTGAGATTATATTGACCATTTCGGCAATTAGAAAGATTTTCCACCTTTATATGAGTATTCTAATTAAAATCTTTTAAATATGTGAATTTATTACTAGAATCAAAAAAATTACTATTATAAAACTATATATAGAATAATTAAATGCAGTGAATGCAAATAAAATGTTTGAATTGTGCACATGTTTATTTCAAACAGTGTTAGCTTTTCTCATAACTATATATAAAATAATTAAATGCAGTGAATGGATATAAAATATTTGAATTGTGCACATGTTTATTTCAAACAGTGTTAGCTTTTCTCATAAGTCTCATTTCAAGTCGTTTGAGGTTTGTTTGGTTATTGTTCAGTTTGTTTATTACACTGTTAGAAAAAACGGTGAAAAAACAGTCACACCGGCATCCTAGTGGCCGGTTGCCCCATAAAAATTAACTGTTACGCCGTTTTTATCAGATGTTTTACGGATTTCTGGTGTTAAATTGGAATAAAAACGGTGAAAAGGTGTTTTTTTCACGTGCTGACCGGGCACTGAAACGCCGGTAATGCCGTTAACGGTCATTTTTCTAACAGTGTATTGGTTTATTGGTCTGAATTAAATGGGAACAGTGCAGTCACTCAGTCACTACTAGTTGGTGTGTATAGAGGTTAGAGTCTATAAAATTTATAGGACACAAAACTAGTATATCTATTGATAGTGTTGTGCACTGTGCTACCAGCTACCTACCTATCTGTTGTGTGACTTTTCAATGTTCAGAAGACCTGCATTCCTGAAGTGTTTTTGTATATTGAAGTCAGTTAAATGGTCAATATTTAGCTCATTACCTTGCTCCATACAAGCTTTACAAAGCTGATGAATAGACTTATCAAGAATTGTTTACCCAAAAATCCCAAAGTGGTAAACACCACCCTCAACCCTGGCCTGTTGGCCATTATTGAAGGCAATAAGTGCCCTTTTTAGCCATCCATTATGATCCATATACTGTTATTGGCAGTAGGCTAATTGCAATATAAAAAAACCTTTCAAAAAGACAAAAAAGTTGAAGAAATAAAAAAATCCAATAAAAAAAAAATCATGAAAAAATTGCCAACCCTGCTTGGCAAGCGGTGATCCATGGATTTTTTGATCCATGGTTGTATGTGTTTGCCAGCCTTGATTCCATTTCTTCAAGCCATGAATTCCATATCTCTGCCATGAAGTTCTATTTAGGTGCCACAAACTTATTTACAAAGTTGCATGCACCAATGATGATGCACATGTTATCTCAAATGTCTAATTTTACCCTAAAAACAGTTCAATCATACAATTACAGCAACACTAACATTTGTCTTCACTTGAGTGGCGACTGTACATGTGATAGTGCAGTCTGACTGCAACTACGTGATATTCAAGAAAATATTTTTGGGTTGACTTGTTATTATGTTCTGCAGGATATTTTGGCCAGAGCGTTGAAGTACAGTAATGCAGATTGTGGAAGTTGAAAATTTTACGAATTAACATGTTTGCCCTCGAACAGGTGTAAAATATATCTACTTCTTGTTCTGCAGCTATAGCTTTTGCAGTCATGTATGGAGCTGCAAGTTTCATGCTAGATGATTTAGGTTTTATTGATCTGATTGTTAGAAAGAGAAAGATCAAGCTGTTTGATTGTGAAACATATTGAAAATGCCACTTCAAAGCAATGAGATTTCAGTTATAATTATGAATTTAGTTTTGCCAGAGTCATTATGCCCTCACCTGGGTCTGTGGTAGGGCTTGGCTTGGGTTAATCATGTGGCTTTATGATAACTTTTTTTCATTACCAATGGACCAAAAAACTAACAAAAATATATTTCTGTAGCTCTTACACTGATTTTACTTGTAGTATTGATTGCTTTTGAATATATGAATTGGATAGAAGCAGCACAACAGTCTTGTTAAGGGAGCATCTGCCCCAAAAATTATCTTGGATATCAACAGACGGATCGATTCAAAATTTGGTACACGTATGTAAAACAGAATTTTGTTTTTTTGTTCATGTGAATTCTTCAAAAGAATGAAAGAAAACATGAAATTCTTAGAAAACGTCTATAAAGGGGGTACTATAGAAATCCTAAATCCTCCTTGGATTTTCAAGCTACAACATCGAGACACATCATTCGATGCGTAAAGACCATATCTAAAAACTGGTGGTGGGGGTTTTTGAATTTCTCATTTTTATTGGTGTGGGAGCATTTTTTCCAAAATGTTTCAAAATTTTTTGATTTTACCTCCTCCCTCCCCCCTTTTTGTAAAATATAATCCAAACTATAACAAACTTGGAAAAAACCCACCACCAGTTTGTAGATCTTTTATTTGCAAAGATCGGTTTATGTCATTGAAGTAGCTTCAAAACTCTAGGAGGAGATAGGTTTGCAGTGACAATAAGTTAACTTTTCAGTAGGGTCCGACAAAGTTGCGGGCACCTCAAAAAAGACATTCAAGGGTGCAAGGTTGTAGGACTAGATGATATTTGAGCTCAATTTCTGTCAAGGATGGTGTGAACAATGGCACGAGAGTCATCCAATACGACTGCAGATGGATAATTGAAGCACAGCGTGTTAAGACTAGCCATTTAAGTGTGCTACCGGTAATTTTGGCCTATCTTTAATGTTGAAGAACTCCACCACCCCAAACCCTTTCACGATCTGTGGTGAACACATAAATCAACGTACAGAGATGGTTTTGGTACCATTAGATGTGTCAGAATATAAGCTGCAAGACAAGTATATGAACCGAAAAATTCAAAATTTTTGATTTTGGGGAAGACACTCCCCTTGTTGAATTTATTAGTGCCAAAGTTGTGAAATTATGATGAAAAATGGTACCGTAAAATGGGGTAACTTTGACCACTTTTTTTTAAATGATGCCATTTTTCGATAAGGTAAACTTGAATTGAAACGTGCAAAATACAGGTCTATACTCTAGCTTCACATCACCATAAATTGCTGGCTCCTGCCTCTCATAGTTTTGATGTAATTTCAAAAAAAAAAAAAAAGTGATGGTCTTTGTTACCCCCCACTTTGGGGTTTCTTTGACTGGGTGGTAAAATCAATTTTATTTCTTGGTCAAATAACTCCAGGTTTTGGTGCAATGTAGTAGAACTCTTCTAGTTACATAAGCAAATGACAAATTTTAGGTAAGTGTCATAGTTTGCAAATGGGAGTGCCACCCCCCAATGGGCGAAATGTGACCATTTAATCTCTGAAACATAAACATAAATGAAACATAAAGAAAAAACATTAATAGGTGTATCAAACATGAAATATGTTATATAGGTACCTATAGTAATTTTAACTTAATTTACAAGCCGGTCAATGTTACCCCGTCACGGCTGCCATTAGGTGGTCAGAGTTCCCCCATTGTGGGGCAGCACCCCCCATTTGCAAACTATGACACTTTCCTAAAATTTGTCATTTGCATATGTAACTAGAAGAGTTCTACTACAATGCATCAAAACCTGGAGTTATTTTACCAAAAAATGGAAAAATTGTAGGTGGGTACTCTGACAAGCTTTAAATAATAGCTCTTTTTCGTGGGTCGCATTTATAATTTTTTAACCTATTAGATAAGCAAACTTTTTAAATCTTTCTATTGTGTTATGTAGCCTCAGTATTAGACCTTTAATGGCCATTGACAAAATTTTTCTATGTCAAATAGTTATTGAGTTTTGGGGGTTTTTGTTAAAAAAAACAAAAAGTGGTCAAAGTTACCCTGGGAGTCAAAGTAACCCCATTTTACAGTACCAAGAAAAAGTATATATATATATAAATAAAAATGTTGAAGTATTCACTAATGTTACAAATAAAATGATATAGTTCAGCTATATATAAAACT
Source organism: Hyalella azteca (assembly GCF_000764305.2). Classification (NCBI taxonomy): domain Eukaryota; kingdom Metazoa; phylum Arthropoda; class Malacostraca; order Amphipoda; family Hyalellidae; genus Hyalella; species Hyalella azteca. Next base: position 454,986 of record NW_025943383.1, on the reverse strand, counting down.
TTTTAATCATTTTAGTAACTTAATGAAATGGTTGCATAAGTATACATATGAAACATACCAAGAAACAAGAATGCATTAGTATAATTTGAAATTCCATGATTTACAAGTAGGAGTTGATCCAATTAGGCAGCTAGGTAAATAGATTATACCAGAAAACCTAATGTGTGTCTGAGATTCAAATGGACAGTCAGCCATTCTGTTTTTTTTTGGTATGAAGTTTGGTTATATAGTTTTTGCACACACCATACATGAAAATCAAAGCAGGTGATGTTACCAATCTGAATGAGTGCAGATATGTACTTGTCCATAAGTTTTTTTTTGTACATTATTTATTAGTTAATGGTGATAAGACTTGTTACTCATCATGGATGCTAATATAAGAACAAGATGGTTTGATGATGTTTGAAAAGATGGTAATATCTTAATTCTTAACCTAAAAGGCCCTACTGTATTGTCTGGCTAGTGTAAAATAGGCATATTTCTGAGCCACAACTAAAGCATTACCATGATTTCTGGAGTTGATAGTTTTATGCAAAGTGCAAGTTTTATTCATTATTTATGTTATTTTAACAATATTTGTTATTTATCTCAAAACATGATTTTGGTGACAGCAAATTTTGGCATGACTAATAAGGTTCAACCTCTCTAATCTTGACGAGCAAATGTAAGAAGTATATTTATACCAATTGTATAGTATACTGGTATGTATACAATTTACATACCTATAGTCCATCTATGTATACATGCATTACAGAAAAAATGTGCAACAAGTGATTTTAAATTGAAATTATTATGTATACTATTGTCATATAATTACTACATTTTACTATATAATTTAAAAGAAAATGGCCTTATTATTCCAAACTTGGTTATGATGAAGAGTGCACTGCTTTATACACCTATAGTTGTGTTTGAGGGAGTGTGGCATCCATGCAACTGCTCTCCTTGTTGGCACTTGTTCTTGGCACCTAAGACTAGTTACGTCAAATTTGTAAATGTATTATTGAGAACCCTCTTGACTTCAAATAAATCTTTTTGCTTTCAATATTAATATTTTAGCAGATAAATTTGTTAGGAAAATAGTGAAAATATCAGTACCTAGCACCTTGTGCATCTTTTCCTCATTGTGGATATGGGCTGCTATCATTTAGACTCCTAATGATCATTCATTCCTAGATTATTTTTTAATAACATGTGTAACTAATCTGAAATCTGAATCCACCATAGCTTTGGTTCATTTATGGATTGTATGTTGGAACTCAACATTCCATAATATTCTTATACAAGCAATCTTTGACCCTGATTGCTTAGCATTGCTTGGCAGTTTTAACTCCTTTTTGTCTCACAGTATCCAAGTAAAGAAGAACTGCAGTTGAAATTCATAGGAATATAATGTATTACTTTATCAAATGATAATTTTTTTCATGTATAACCTAGAGTAAGCTGTGTTATTCACGTTACCTAATAAAAGAATAGAAAAACAAGAACAGTTACTGTGCACATAGTAACCAGAACAATTTTCTATTTGTATTTTGTCTGTCTTCAATTTAGGGTGAAATTAGTCTAGTTACAATTTAATTCCACCAAGTTAGTTATTACTGCTGGGCTATTTTAATGCAAAATAGTTACATGACAAGATGTTCAGACCTTTTTTTATTTCATTGTGTTGGACTGGTTTATCTGTTAATTGCCTAAAATAACATTCAGCTTCTAATTGTACATGTGATATCCTTTTGATAGCCTACATACTTTTAATATTGATTTGCATTTTGGTTTTAATTTTTAATTTCTTAATCATATTCATTATTCTATCGTCAAAAGTGCACAATCTTTATGCTATGAATTTTATATTGGCTGAGTCATTGTTTAGATAGTTGTTTGCTTGAGTGACTTGTCTTTCATAAATCTATTCATGATATCAGTTTTGACTATGTGCTATCTCAATATTTTGTGATTCTCTTTCTGACCTCATTATTATGATGATTTTCAGTGTGGCATCTTCCAAAAAGATTGCCAATTTTCTCATCTTCCCCTTTCCCCAGGTCTCGTTCTCCTGTTGGTGGTGAAGAAGACAGCACCCGAGACAGGAACCGAAGAATGGACAGAAGCAAACCAGTCTCTAAAGTTCGGTAAGACGTCACTCCTGCTAACTCCGAGGTTTTCACCTCCAGATGTGCATTTCAAGAAAAATGCAATATGGGCTCTTTGTACCATTGTAAGAAAAATGCAATGTTTTGAAATAATTCTAGCCAGAATTGGTATTTAGAACTCCCATGCCTCTGGAGTTGCTTGAGCAAAGTTTAATTTTAATTGTCTGACACCAAACACTTTGAATAGTCACTGTAATTAATGGACTAACACCAACCAATTGGACTGAAACCCCTGTCATAATGGACAGAAACCAACCAGTTTACTGTACAGTCAATATCACTAAATAAACAGACACCACTTGGACAGACACTTGATGTTTTGAGGCAGTGGATAAAATCTGCTGTTTTGCTCAAACAAGTCACGGCATGAAGAGATGGCAATTTCCTTGGTGCAGTGTGCTTCAAGTTACAGTTGACTAGTTGTTGTCTTTGTGATGCTGTTGCCTGCGCTGTATAATGCTGGAGAGGTCTAATGGGACCTACTTACTGTCTCGAGCGACCGTATTGTTTTTGATTTATTAAAATGTGAGTAACACCACAGTAAGCTCAGGATATACTGAAGTATGTTTTACAGCTGTGGTGTGACGTACCATACAATGTTCAATGAGTTGAATTGTAATTACACATTGCCATCTGTAAATTATTGAACATGAGAGTGGTAGTCATTATTAACTGATTAAGAAAAAAATTGAACAATTAATTCTTAGGCTATTAGAAGTTGAATAATTACTGAAATTAGAATGAGCACTAAAAATGTTGTAAATATGCAATAAGTAACCATCATTCATTAGTTCTGTAGAGCAACATATAAACTCTAATGTAAAGGAGAGCAAGTAAGTATTTTATGGAGAGGACTCCTAATTTAGTCATTTCACTCACCTTCATAAATCATTCCTATGGCACAAAGATTAAACTAACCCATGAGTAACAAAATAAACAAACTAGTTAGGAATAAAATGAATGAAGAGTAATGAATTAGAGCCAGTAATATCATCAAGGCTCGACTGGGTAGTGAGTAAGTGATACAAGTAACATTGAGTGTGACAATAATTATTCAAGTAAACAAGCAGTGAGCAAGTTAATCTTTTAAGAAGTGCAATAGACAGACTAAAGCACCATACATTTAGCACTCAAAATAAGGAAAACTTGTTTGCAAATATTGTATTAAAACTACTCACAAACCTGATATTTTCATATTAAAACTGTACCTAAGCATCCAGCCAAGTAATTGCAGTCACTTTTGATTATTTACATTTCTTCCTGCATGTTCTCATAATTTCATCATCTGACCTACGGTACTACTTGTTCACTTTTCACATAGGATAAGCCATTGTCTAGATAGTTTGTTATTAGCAGTGAGAAAGGAGTTTCTTCAAGGACAATATTAATAGATAACTTAATTGGTGTTTGAATTATAACAACAGGAATAAAGGAAAATACACTGATTTGACTTTTTGCAAAGTTCATTGTGACCCGATTCATTCTGATCAAAGTTTATCAGATCGAAGTTTATTCCTATTTTGTTATGTGTTATCACTTCTACTTATCTCTCTGGTCTGTGTCATTACTAAACAAACATATATAGTTGTATGTATACAGTCGTAAGTTACGAATTTATAGACCCATTACTGTTGGTTTTGCCTGTAATTTAACCTTGAAATTTAATTTGGACATAAATTGGCCTAAAACATTCTGATATTTTGGCAAACATAGTTAATGTTGAGCACAAGGTTAGACTTACCGTACGGTATATATGCTGAGGACAACTTCCTCAGTTTGAAGTGTTTCTGTATTACCTTTTGACTTATTAAATAGCTTCCTAGGGTGTGTAAAAAATACCTGTTTTATTAATCATTGACTCATAAAAACTCATCCTTTCTGTCCAATGATGAAACAGTAATCAGCCACATGCACTTAGTAATGACATTTGATAAACTGAAAGTTTAACGCAAGTGTGAAATTGTCACAAAATTTTTTATTTATTTATTGTATAGGGTATACATCTATACAGGAATAATTACTAATAACAAAATTGTAACCATTATTTGTTGTAGAATATTCTTGTGCACAGTCTAATACATGTTATAATATGGGCAGCGGCCGCAAAGCTCCCTCCAGTCACCGTGTCTATGTCTCCAACATTCCCTACGAGTACAAGTGGCAGGACCTTAAAGATCTCTTCAGAAATGAAAGTGAGTTCATGTTCTATTCAAGTCTGTATGTACAAACATAGAACTTGCTGTCATCTGGAATTCTTGATCTTAGTAACGTTGAATAGAGCGTTTTAGCTCATTTTCTCACATATGGAAAATCGGCACTATTGTGCTTGTCATGTCCGTCCGTCTGTCTGTCTGTCCGTGACTTCACGTTTTCGTCGACGAGAAAATGCGCTCTCTATCACTCGCTGCAGTGAATACTGAGTTATATTTTTTTTTAGCTCTGTACTGCTTGCACCAATATCTCTTCATTATCGCAACTACAAAAAAGGATTAATGAGGACTGAACGGCTGATGTTCATAGGTTGAGTTTCCTGGCCATAGTACCATGTTCTCTTGTACATTCCTCTTCTTGTTAATAAGATAAGTTGGTTTTCAGTTGGTGAAGTGAACTACGTGGAGATGTTCAAGGATGAGAGCGGTCGCAACCGCGGCTGCAGCGTCATAGAGTTCGAGACGGCCGAGCTGGCGCAGAAGGCTATTGATCAAATGCACAGATACGAGCTGGCCGGCCGCAAGCTCGTCGTTAAGGAGGTGACCATTTGTGTATTCTTTGATATGCACAATGTTTATGAAACCATTTGGCGGCATGACATATTATAGTCCATGCACAAAGCTGGGATTAGGGGAAACTTAGCCTTGTACATCAGGGAGTTCCTGGGCGGCGAGCGGCCCTTCAAAGTGAGTGTGGGAGAGTCATTTTCGCCTGTACGGGTGCAACACCAGGGAGTTCTGCAGGGCATTGTGATTAGCTGCACTCTGTTCCTGATGGCAATTAAATTTATTACCGCCAGCTTGCACCCGACCGTGCAATCCTTGCTTTATGTCGACTATGCTTCATCTCTTTACCTACCCGCTCGCGTGGCATAACACAAACGGACATAAATACCACCAATCATTGGACCATGGCTCGCGGTTCCTCATTCTCAAGTAACAAAACCGTGGCTATGCACTTTTCAGCTTAGTCGCTCTGAAGAAAAACCCCCTTCTTTGTTCCTACAAGGAAAACAAATTGCTGTGTCCCCCGTAGTTGAATTTCTTGGTATGACATGGTACAACAAACTCTCACGAAGACCCCATCTGTAGGCTTTAAAAGGCAACATCCTTTAGGGGATGAACTTGATGAAACACTTTATGGACAGTCATTGGGATGTGACCGGCTAACCCTCTTCTGCCTTTACAGAGTCATACTTAGCGCCAAGATGGCTATGGGTGAATCATATACAAATGTCAGAAAATTCCCACTAGCTTTACTAGACCCAGTTCACAACGCTGCCATCAGGATATATACAGGAGCATACAGAGCATCCCCCACCATCAACCTCTATGCAGAGAGTGGAGAACTATCACTGTATCGCCGCCGAGCGCAGCTCACGCTCCAGATGATTGCTCGCCTCTAACAAATACTATTATCTCCAACATGGCTCACTGTTAATGCCGAAGACCAAGCATCCCCATTCCCATACAACATCATATCATCTGAATGCTACGGAGCACTCTTTACAACAGCACAGGCCCAACAGATGCAGGTTTTGTCATCACGTTCGAGGACACTCCCACGTGGCGAATCCCATCAGTACATTCTGCCCGGATCAAAATAGAACTGTCGCCCCAACACATCAGCCCTTCATCATGACGAGATGTTCACCAGAATGTAATGGAGGACCAGTGAAGCAGCTTCAGAACTGACAACCTTGGACGACATTTGATAGAATGCAGCCTACTGCCAGAGATCTGGCTGGCATGACCTTGTGATGGCACCGCCTTTTAGTCGTATGCCGCGAAACTGTATTTGTTCCTAGCCCATCACCTAGACCAAGCCCCACTTCCTTGACATTGGAGCTTGTACATGAAGCTGGAGCAGACGCTCGCTCCATGAACAGAGAATCTACCGTCTAACCCCTGCACCTAAAGAGATCACATAAGGGGATAACTGCAGATCGTACTTCCGATGCGAAATAGATATCTTGAGCGCTAGCAAACCTTCTACTACTAATAATACTACTACATGCAGCCCTGCTGATGTACATACAAATTATTAATGAAGATATAGTACTCTTGTCTTGGGCTTGAGTTTAATGCTTAATATCAATGTTATCCTCACCCATTCTCTTGTCACGCTCATCACTCATCGGTTGCTGTGCAGGATTACGATATCGACCGCGACAGTCAAGGCAGGATCCGAAAGGACATGGGCCGAGGTGGTGGTGGCGGTGGCGGAGGCGGTGGTGGTGGTGGCTTGGGAGGTCTTGGCGGTGGTGGAGGTGGCAGCGCCATGATGCCCAGCCAGAACAGGATGGGTCAAGTAGGGCCTGTCAACTACGGCAACACTTATGGCCTCTCTGTCGTGTTTCTCGAGAGCCTCGGCATCAACGTACCTCTTGTTAATAAAGTCTTCGTAGCTAATGTGAGTTGGCGTCCAGTGTGGAGCACAGGTCCTAGAGTGTGATGCTAATTTCAGTCATGTTATTTATCCAGAATTAGCTTGATAATCTTTTTAGAGTTGAAAATATAGTTGTGAAGGATAAAAGAAAAGGGCAGGAGGATATTCGTTTGAGCTGAAGAAGGCAGCATGTGATTCTTGACTTAGTTTTCTCAACATGACTTTATGAGTAGGTAATTATTCAGTTAATTAATAGATATGTTGTGTTTGCAGCTGGACTACAGTGTAGATGAGAACCAGCTGCGTGAAGTGTTCAAGGTCGCTGGCAAGGTCGTCAATGTTGAGATCAGCAAGGACCAGGAGACGAGCAAAAGTCGGGGCTTCGGAGTTGTTGGTCAGTTGCCTACTGATGATTTATGATGCTTTACTACCATGATGTAGCATAATGCATTTACTGCCAAACTGTAGGATATATATTTACTGCCATGGTGTGGGATATGTATTTACTGCCAAATTTTGGGAAATTTATTTACTACCATGCTTTAGGATATGTATTTACTCCTATTTGTGGGATATGTATTTACTACCGTTTTATATCATTGCCTCATTTAGAGCTACAACCATAGGTCATAATAGTAAGCTTGTCACATAAATCATTATGTGTGATGTACTCACAAATAATGAAGGCTGTTAATCGCGCAAGGCTAAGGAATTTTCTTAGTGCGCCGTCTGTCTAACGTCGAATAATGTTAAGAATAGAACTCGAATTGATGATAGCCCAATTTTATTAGTATTATGACCGCATTGGAAATAAGATGATGTTTTCCTGGAACCACTGCAATCCTAAGCGCTTACAGCTCAACTCTTCAATTTTTTGTGCTCGCGAATTGTTTAATAAGCTAAACTGGTGTTTGCAGAGTATGAGCACCCGGTGGAGGCGGTGCAGGCGATCTCCATGCTCAACGGACAGCTTTACTTTGACCGCAAGATGAGCGTGCGCATGGACCGCGTGCAGGACAAGAAGAGCGACCCTGTGTCGGGCAGCAAACTGCCCCAGGGCCTCAAGGGTCTGGGCATGGGCCTCGGCATCAATGGCTCGCCACTCACTGACGTCTCCAGTGAGTTAATCTTTTATCTGCTCAGGGTAATTCCAGTTACTGCGCGTGGCACCCCCAAAAATACTAAAACCTAGTCCCGTATTTAGATCGGTCTTAGGTAGGTAGGAGGAGGTAGGATCGGTAGATTTAGGTCCGACATGGTCTGGCACTTCAAATACCTACGCGAAATCGACATGTCTATACTCACTTTCTATGTTCTAGCCCTGCCCCGAAGATGAAATTTTGGCCGGTGAAATCAGCCGCTGCTCCAACGTGCTTTAAACTTGGCCTCGTTTTTTTCCCTTTGCGAATAATGCTCTGAAACTTTTATGGGCTGATCCACAAAAAAAAAAAAAAAAAAAAAAAAAAGGCGTCCTGGGGGAAAAACTGAAATAATTAAAAATATTTGCCAATTGTTGAAAGTCCAAAATTTTTTTTTGACATCCCGATTTTTATAGATTGTAGAGAATTTTGTAAGGCTAGGCAAGTCTAGGTAAGGCTGGTTAGAGTTGTTATGGGTATAAATTAAGAGAATAAAATATGAACAAGTCAAAGTTAGGGTAGCTTAATTATTTTAGGGATAGGGCAAATGGCCATTTAAGGTTTGCTTCAGTAGAATTAAGAAAGGTTATTAAAGGTTAGGTAAGAAAATATAATTTTTGTTATTATACATATTATATTATGTCATTAACTTCCTCATTTGTAGTGGAAAGTTTGAAAATTGTTTCGTGAAGGTTATGTAAGACAAGGCTCGGTTGCTCATGGTCAGGTTAGGAGATTCAGCCAGGTTGTCATTCAAAGGTATTCTATTTGGTCCATTTTATTGGAATGAAAGGAGTTATTCCCTGAACGGTGTACAGGGAACAAAAGGAGCTATTGGTGATATTTTCTAAATGCGCGTGTACTTTTGAATTCAACTGCTTGCGCAATCTGCATTGTTCATTGAGTTATGCATCCTTACCCTCATCGTCTATTGCATTATTGTGTTGCATCATGTGTTTTGCCCATAAAATTGCTCTGTTTTGTGGTTTGTTTGTCTCCAGTTGTAGAAAAAACTTTGTAATTTCCCCTCAAATTCCTTCCTGCTGATTTGAAGTGCTAATTTAAACCAGATTTACAGTTATTGGGCAGCGGTAAAATTTTTGAATACTGCAAGACCAAATTGTGATCTGAATACACATAATCCAGTATGAATGGACAACATATTAGCAATATATCCTGCGCAGCATGTGCAGTGAGGCATTACTGTTGCATTATCATGTTCGATGACCAGGTTGCGCTCCCACCATTTCCCATTGCTTTTAATATCCCACATTTTTTTGTTCAGCTTTTCAACCTGATTTCGTTCATGACTCAGCACTGAGCACCAACACAGCCTCGACGTCTGTGGGGGGCAACATGGCTGCAAACATGCCCATGGGTGCCATGGGTGCTCCTAATGCCATGGGCATGGCCAACACCGCCATGGGTGTCATGAACCCCATGGCGTCGGGCTTGGGCGCCAATATGGGGCAAGGCATGAGCGCCATGGGCACCGGTATGGGCACAGGTATGGGCGGCATGGGCTCAGGACTCATGGGTATGGGCGCTCAGAACTCGAGCATGGATGCCATGGGCGCTAACAACATGATGGGCACCGCCAACAACATGATGGGTGGCAACATGATGCCCAGGTGATCATTAGTTTATTTTACTCTTACATGACACTGTATTGCTATACGTAGTCTATATTATTATTGTCTTTATCTTAAATGATTAAAAGACAAATGTAGAATATGCATACCGTGTGCAGGCTACGAAAGGAACTGGCCTCATCCGCTGATGAAATTCTGTAGTTTTTTAGCGCATTTTCTCATTTATGGAAAAAATGCACTATTGTGCTCGCCATGTCCGTCTGTCTGTCTGTCCGTGACCTCAAGTTTTCGTCGACGAGAAAATGCGCTCTGTCACTCACTGCTGAGTACTGAGTTATATTTTTTGTAGCTTGCTGTACACCGGCGTGCATGTAAATAAGTTGTGCTCAATATTTGCTGGCTGTGCAGTGGCGGGCTGGGGTCACAAGTGACGGGAATGAACCGCATGGGAGGCAGCGGCTACGGCGGGGGCAGCGGTGGGTTCAGCGCGGCGGGGGGTGACATGAACGGCGGTGGGGGACGCAACTTCGGCAGCTACGGCGGCGCGGGCGGCGTGGGCGCCTCTGCTGCTGGCAACGTCGTCCAGATATCCAACGTGAGTACGTCATCGTCCACATTATTTCTGTCTGCCGTGTGTGATGTGTGGCGTGCGATGCACTGGAGTACATCATCGTCCACATGTTCTATGAGTTGTGTGCGAGATACAGTGTGATTCATGGAAACTTTCTCATTTGAAAGCTCAATAAAAATATACAATATTTATATTATTGAAAAAGACGTTACCTGAATTTTTGATTCACTTAATTTTAGAGATGACATCAGACAAACGACAGCTCCGATTGTCAATGCATTCAGATAGTCGATTTTTGACTCGCTGAAGCATATTGATGGGTATATTGGCGATGGCTTCAGGGTATGTTGTTCTTCAAGTGAGGTAGGGTCTTCCGACAGTCATTATCAACAATTGATTTAAGATAACCCTGGAATAAAATCACATGGGGCCAAATCAGAGACCGGGCGGGCCAAAGGTCACCTCTCTAGGATATGAGGCGCACAGCATTATGTTGGCTCAAAAGATCCATTGAACGTCGCGATGTACGGGCCGTGGCTCCATCCTTTTGGAGATAGATATCTCTGGCATTCATTTCAGCCAGATTTGGCAAAAAAAGACGTCAATCATTTGCTTGTACCGAGCTGCAGTCACCGTTACTTCGCGTTCGCTTTCCTTAAAGAAATAGGGGCCAATTATGACGACTTTTGACACCGTACACCACACAGGTCACGCTTTCACAATGAAGTGGCCGTTGATGGGGTTCACGTGGATTTTTATCACTCCAATAACTTATGTTTTACTTGTTTACGCTGTCGCAATTGTGCAAGTGAGCCTCATCACTATAGAAAACGACTGCATCGGAAGGCAAGTTCTCAAGAAGCGTTTCACTTTCATTTCGGCGAGCAATAACATCGTTTTTGCCAATTTCTTCTGCCGCAAACAATTTATAGAGATGAAATTGCAGTTCTTTGTGGAGTATTCGTACCACACTGCTATTTGAGATCTCCAGAATAGCAGCGTGTTAAAGTGCTGAACGGTGTGGAGAATGCAGAAACGCCACTCTTAACTCTCTCCACGTTCTCGGGTGTTGTGGCAGTCCACTGACTTCCAGATCCTCTTGCATTCACACATCCACTTGCCGTTCATTACTTCGTTCTTCCACTTCTTCCATTCAATGCGAAACCGAGTACGGAATGCTCGTTGAATAGCGATAATGAAACGGCCATTGGAAAAGTACGCCTCGACAGCAAACGCACGCTGCTCACCTGTCCAATGCATAGTGGCAACTGACTTGACACGACACAAAACTTCATGACCTTGCCTTTCATATTAAATACTCCCCGCCATTTTTCCACAAAATCTGGCTGCTTGACGCGAATTACAGAGCAGGAAGTTTCCATGAATCACCCTGTAAATGCGTATGTGATGCACTGACGTGTGTGTGATTCGTTAGGGCCCAATCCTCAAATATCAAAACAAGGCCTTCATTGACTCCATATATTAAACTAATGATCATACGGGGAAATGAGTTATAAATACAAGTGAAAGACCAGTTAAGGTCTAACAAACTAACAAACCAGGATTTGCCGCAAAAATATAACTCAAATTAATATTACACTGTGAACGGCAGGAAACGTTTCCAATATAAATTTTATTTTCACTATGCTTTATAGGGTTTTAAATGCATCTGTCTCTCTGAATAACTTCTAGTTACGAGGTAGCAAGCATTGGGTTGTCGCTTGTCGCGTCATGTACATTGAGTTAGAACCCTTGAGCTACACGACGTGATGGGCGGTAGCGGCAGCAGCAGCAGTAGTTTGTTGATTGCCCGCTATCAGCTTGAACGGGCTAGTTCAGAGAGCTGTCTGTACCTGAGCAGTATGGTTGTAGCCCTGTCTGTCATTACCTATCGTAATTTTATGCTGATCATTGTTACCGTACGGTCTAGTTCAGAGAGCTGTCTGTACCTGAGCAGTACGGTTGTAGCCCTGTCTGTCATTACCTATCGTGATTTTATGCTGATCTTTGTTACCGTACGGTCTAGTTCAGAGAGCTGTCTGTACCTGAGCAGTACGGTTGTAGCCTTGTCTGCTAGTAGCTGTCGTAATTTTTTGTTCATCATTGTTACCGTGTGCAATACGAAGTGTCTTGTGCTTATCAATGTTTACTGTTGAATGCCATTTTAATTAAAAAAAAAACAGAATAAACTATTTTAAATGGTGCAAATTACGATTTAACGAACGTGAGTTCGTTAAACAGTCCTAATACTAACTCCTACTGCTGTTGAGGCATCCCAATATAAAGATGAAGTACGTAGCACGTCTTGAAGAGGTCACGTCTGAGGTTGTTAGAAACCATATGTGTGAAAAATTACATCGATCCTATTCCGATCTCTTTTAGGTCATTTTTGCTTCGTTCGTAATTCTAATGTACCTTTTTCTTGTTAGTTATTTTACTTTAATTTAATGGTTGGTTTAGTAACATGTTGAAATATGTTTTTGCATCTGCCTATGGAGACAACATAGCAGAACCTGCGGAATCCCGATGTCTTTTAGGTCGTTTTTGCTTCATTCGTAATTCTAATGTAACTTTTTCTTCTTTGTTTAACTTTTTTTCATTAAGTTATTTTACTGGAAAGTAATGTATATTTTAGTAATATGTTGAAATATTTTTTTGCAGCTGCCTATGGAGACAACATGGCAGAACCTACGGGATTTATGCAGGGAATACGGCGAGATCCGCTTCGCTGAGATCAGGACCAAGGGCACCGGCGCTGTCAAGTTCCACACCGAAGCTGACGCCAGGAGGGCGGCTGGTATCCTTTTTATGCTGTAGAGCGAGCATACCTCTGCCTAGTCTTTCAGAGACTCGTCTAAATATTTAATTAGTTAATATCATCTCACTTGCTATTTATTGCATTTGTATGATTTTCAGAATACATTTTCAATCCTGGAGCACTGGCTCACTTTAATTCATTTTGTACTATTTGGCATATAATTTGTTTATCTGTACGCACAATATGAATTCTATTTCTAATTTGATCTCGTTTGATTTGTCAGTAATTGACAGCTTTAATGTGTTCTTACGTAATACTGAAGCTTGTGTCGCAAAGAAGTAAATGAAATTCTGACTTTGATAACCACTTGATTTTGCCCAGCTTGCCAAATTCCTAATATTGATGATTTGTGTGATAACAAAACCCAAAGTTGGAGTTCCTTAACCCGCATCCCAGACATGTTGGACAGACAGCGGTTCAGCGGACGGATGTTGGAGGCCAGAGTCATCTAATAATTCCTACATGAAGATAAATAACTATCACTTTCATCTCGTTCTGGCTTGTTAATGCAGCTCAGCTGTTGGTTGGTCGCATGCTCTTAGCAATAAGCTAGCTGCTCCATGGGGAAGATCTTTCAACGCAACGAATAGGCTTCTTGTTCGTTGTTGCTCGTCGTCGTAACTTCCTATTATGGCCCATTGTTAGAGTTGCGTTACTCTAGTAGGAACCTGATCGCCTTGTGTTTTATTTATTTTCTAAGACGTAACTCGTGCCACTTTCTCGACAAAATTAATGCCATCTTGTGAATGACTTGACCCTCAAATCTTGGTTGCAAAACTCCCAACTTTGTTGCTCATTAAATTAATGTCATCCTTGATTTCAACAATCTTACTTCAATCTCTCAGGATCAAAGTCATTTCTGTTAAGTCATCAAAACTCCTAAGCTGAAAGTAATTACCTCGTACAAACCATCTTTGCTGCAGTTGACATTCAATGCATTTTCAGTTTCCGTATACTCAACCAACTCCTGAAATTAACTGTAAAAAATGGGGCGTGGATGCTAGGTACATCGTCATGGCTTATGCAGCGTGCTCGTGAATTCCACTTGAAACTTCTTGCTTCGTCTGGACTTATTTATGTTATTTTTAACAATTTTCGTCCTTGTACAACCCCAAGTTTGCTGTTGTGCATTAATTACAGTTTGACATGCTGTGGGACTTGATGCGTTTGTTGACTACTGGTAACAATGAGGTCTTCCTTCTCTGTCGCAATGCGTCACAGGTAACAGAGCTGTTCCCTCTTTGTCGCAATGCGTCACAGGTAACAGAGCTGTTCCCTCTCTGTCACAATGCGTCGCAGGTAACAGAACTGTTCCCTCTCTGTCGCAATGTGTCACAGGTAACAAAGCTGGTCCCTCTCTGTCGCTATGTGCCGCAGACAACAGAGCTGTTCCCTCTCTGTCGCAATGTGTCGCAGGTAACAGAGCTGTTCCCTCTCTGTCGCAATGTGTCACAGGTAACAGAGCTGTTTCCTCTGTCGCAATGCATCGGTCGGTCCTGGATGTATAATCTGGGACTGAGGGTCTCTTCGTAGTTTTGGACAGCAGAATTTCATACCAGGCGCGTTTTGTTCTCTTTGTCTTATCGACTTAAAGAGAAATTCGAGGTGTCTTTGGCGTCTTCGAATTCGTACCTGATAGACCAGAAAATGTTATTATTGACAGAATTAACTCGGTCATGATGTTTATGTACTATTTTTTACAAACCATTCCCTCTTCAGTTGACGTCTCAACATCAAATCGGAACTAGTTTAGATACGCTGTTTGCATTTGTATTCGTACTACAATTTTTCATGTCTGGTTTGCATTTGATAACAAGAACCTGAAACGCTAACTTGAATAATAGTTGTCAATTTAATCGTACGACCTGCGATTCATTGACGCCTCTCACTTCGATGCAAATTACATGGATTATTTTTCCTTGAAATTAGACCTTAATTTCGCAGAAATGGCAAATTTGGTTTCTAGTTTGTATTTAATCTAATGCTCATAATTTTGTCAGCTGGAATCATCAATTGTGACTCGATTCATGAAGTGTCGTGGATGTTGCAAATAGTGTGCGCATCTTGTGGGATCGTCTGCTTTGATTTGGTTTGAGCAAATAATAGCAAAACAGTACAACTTTCATGTCCATGCAATCGTGATTATTTACTTGATTTAGACTGCATTGTTGCGTTCCATGCTTGATAATATAGATTGGGATCAGTCAGTGGATGTTCAAATTGTCTTACTTGTGCATTACGTGACGAAAGCTTTGGGTTACTTGACGGTCTCTAAACTTGCTTATTTGTTACCCACTAATGCAAATTGTGTAGTGACTTCCACGCGTCTCCAGCGCTGCCGCAGTCAACACAGCGACCACCGCGCAAGGCTCGGGACGTTCCCAGCATCAGGTAACACGCCGTCTTGCTGCGGAAATTTTCTCTAGCGCCTTTATTAGTGTGTAGTTCTAATGATTCCTCTCTGCGTAAACATAAAATACGTGTTGAGTTCTTACAAAGTCACGAATTAACTTCCAGTTCATGCGTTTGTTGTGGACTGCCATGCTTGAAGGGAGAAAAGCTGAAGTGGACGCAGGAGCTGTGATACGGTGACGACCAATTAATGGCTCCTAATATTTTTTATTATATCATTTCTTATTGTGCCTCATTGGTTTGCTATGAACAGCCATGCTGAAGTTGCAAAATACTAAGTTAGCTTTTCGATCCTAAATTGTTACTTGCTATAATCGCCACAAATTATCAAGTTATGTCTGGTCCCTAGATTCAGAAGTTGATGTTTTAACGGCTGCGTTTTTCCATGAGCTGATGATGTCTTCCCGTAACGTCCACATTGTAATGTTTCAACGGTCCCAATTCTTTCCTTCCTCCAAACATGGCGCTCCTGTAATTGTTCAGGAGCTGTTTTTGTATTTTTAGGACAAGAAATTTAATGCGGCAAGTGCGTGTAATGACCAAATTTTTATCATGGGTCGAGTGTTCAATGATTCGGTATCATTATTCCAAGTTGTGACGTCTCCTCTTTAGTGGCAAGTTATCTTGGATTGGGACGGTTTTCGGTTAAATTGTCAGTGACTTGTTGGACTCTTTTATGAATTTATTATGATTTAAATAGATTTTGTAGCGAGTTCAAGTTACCTACAGTCCTTCTGATGAAAAATGTGTTATCTACCTGATATTCTTGTTGTAAGTTCTTGTGTTTTAATGATCCTGATATGATACTATTAAGCTACATCTGCGCTAATTAATGCACATCTTCTCGACGTTGCTGTTGTACATCAGATGGCTCTATTTAATATCGAATTTTTCTCGTTTGTAAGGGAAGTTCACTTTGCATCCTAAGACAAGATCGCCGCTCTTGTGTTGCATTCAAAGCGTGTTTTAGCCCACGTCTCCGCTACTAATCTATTGTAGTCTTTACTTTTAGAGTTCGCTCTAAGTTTCTGTGCTCTTGACAGTATAAAGATTATTTGATGTACGAATTGTTTTGTTCTTCATCCTTTTGTCGCCGTTTCAGATCTTTTATCCTGTACAATATAATGAGCAGATCTCTTCTTTTCGAACTCAGTGGATTGCTGCTGTCTTCGAAGTTCTGCTCGAGTGGAATGGATTCCTCTATTTTCAGTCCCAGTAGAATGGAGTGCTATCATTTTACGTGGTAGAATTCAATGGTAATTACTAGTGTATATGGGTGCAATGTTCTAATTCAGAAGTGTCAGTGATTCAGTGCTTTAGAACCCGGGATTCTATGTTCTAAGTTTCTTGTCAGTAGATATTCTTTTTCCTGTGTCAAGTATTCATTATACAATTGGTCTCCTAGCAAATCGTACTGACAAACGACGAGTTTTGTTTCGGCAGTTGGTATAGATATCTGTCCCAAATCATTTTTTCTGAAGTTGCCTTGTATCTTATGTAATATCAGCTTCAAAATGTTTATGGAAATGATGAAAAGTGCACCGGTTTAGTTGAAGCTCTCCAATTTCTTCCAGATATCAAACACCTGCAATGTCAGCAGTCTTATTTGAACGATGGTTTTTATATTGCCTTATTTGACCAGCTCAGCTCGTTTACTTCCCTCCGTATACGTGATGATGCCTCCAAGATCAGTTTGCCGTATTTCTCTTTCAGTCATAGTGCCCGCCTGTATGCGTGCCTTTGTTGATTATACAGAAAATTCCTAATCCGATATTGCACGGAAAAATTGTTAAATCTGGTAGTATGAAAGATGTTTTTAGGAGGGACGGTGCTAATTTGGTCTAAGGAAACTATTGAAGTGACTTGGAAAGCTCGTAGATTGTTCAAATATTGCAAACTTTGAAAATACTGTGTTAAATTTTACGTTGGCACATTTCTGACTGTCATTGTTGTATTGCCTAATGTTTGTTTCGTTTCCTGAAGATACCAGCACTTGCAGTCTCTGATATCTTTTACATGATTGACGACGATAATGTCTAATGCGAAATGGTTAAGCTTCGGAACTTTGAAATATTCTTATTCATTTGCGTTGTAACTGACCGAGAAGTGGAGTCTTGAGTTGCAACATCTTATCGTTACCACTTTGCTGGTGACCGTCTTCTGAACACTGCAGTGCCACATTGCCAGCTGTGTTGCTTCTCAATTATCCATGATACTGAAGTGGTATCATGGTGATGGTAGTGCTCATGTTTGTGCAAGTGGTCTGCTGCTTGGTGGTACATTCAACCGACATCGCTGGGGTGATGGTGTGGTGGTCGTGGTGGTGGTTCGCTGGCGGTAAGTCGTACCTTTTAGACGCCTTGTTTTGGCTCGTCTTTTGCAGCTCATTCGATGTGCCTGTGTTCTTGTCGTGGTGCGATCATTCGTAGTTTCCAATTTGTCAAGAACCTTCATTACGTTTTTGTATTATTTGTTCTTTTAGTCATGCGCTTCACGCCGAACATCCTCTAGATATCCGACTCTTCAATACGTTCCTATTCTAGCTATACTTTTCATCAAAGGAAGTCCATTGATTTTTTGTACAAAACTCTAAAGTCAAGTCGAGCATTTTTTTTGTGATAAATGTATCTTCATGTAAATTTCACGTATGAGCGATTGGAAAATGCTTCAGTATCATCACCATCACTGCTTTTCCTGGAGGCTCTACACTCGGAAATTTCGCGCCTATCGTAAATTTTACAATACTCCTAACTTTGCGCATAAATTATTGCTGAAATTTATAATTCAAGATCCGCGCTCCTAAGATTCTTAATGTGAGATCCGAGCGATGACTGCTTGATGAAGATCACATACTACAAAATCTTACACATTTTCGAATGTACAGCCTCGCACCTTGGTTTCGTTGGAGAGCTGTGTTATTTTTATATTACGACTGCTGTCTAACTAATACAGTTTTTTTGTTCCATTTATTATTATTGATTCGAATAGGAACAGCGATTACAGCGTTAATTACGCCGTAGGCCAGTTATTCATTCTTAACATCGCAGAATAGCCACAGCTTGTTGTGGTCTCGAACACGCAACTTACTGCTCCAATTTTGCTTTGCTTAATTGCCATGAATCTTAAAGGTCGGGAAGATTTGTTTTTGGCTAGGGCTGAACTAAAAGTCGCTCGGCATATCAGCTCAACACTGTTCCTTGCAAATTGTCCGATGTTGTTGGCAAAGCTTTTGATTTGATAAATTTCTTGAAGATTTTGACATTCAAATGGTTGAATAACCTGGACTATTTTTTTAAGGACAACTGTCTTGTTGATGGTACAATTGCCTATGTTGAGAAAAGCTACGGTCAAATGCCCTCGCAACGAAATTATGAACCTTATAGAGGTAGACATTTTAGCTCTTTACGACTTTATACGACTGAGACCTTGTTAATCACTAATGGTTCGATCTCTTGAGCAAAGCAATGCATTTTGATCATTTCTCAACTGACGATTGGCTCTCAGCGTAAAGTGGCCGAGCTGGCTTGATTTTTATTAGAGGAGGTACAACCGTTTGCTTTCATTCGAGGAGTAACGTGCAATGATTAACAATTTAAGTGCTTAAACGGTGGCTTTTTCGCAGTGGGTTTTTTCTTGTTTTGATTAGATTAACGCTCGAATATATCTAATGGCTGATGAATGCTGATAAAACCAGCGAAATCTTGGGGCGTGAGAAATTATTTCCTGGGGCTGCACCTTGTTTTGTGCTGCGAGATTCCTTCTAGTCGAGTCGGCGAGTGCACGAGTAGCCGTTGACGGCACTCATGTTTTGTATATTCTCACCTTGAGTGTTCAAATCGTGGTAATTTCTATAATGATGATTGTTGGCTTTAGTTGTCTATGATATAATTTACTTGAATTTTTGGCAATCTCTGAGCGTTTAGATTTCTGAAGAAGTTATCTTGACGAATTTTCTTGTTTCTTCATGAATATTTTAAACTCAATTGAAATATTGAATTATCTTTTTTCCCACAGGTAAGTGAGCTCCAACACGAGCGGAAATCTCCGCCTTCTTCAGCAGCGTACTCGTCATCTTGTTATCAAGCTATCTTCTGTGCAATACAAGCTCCTCGCAACTTTATGCTTTATGCTTGCTTCAGCCCCAACTAAAAGAATATAATGGTAACGTTGTAATTAATCTTGCAACTCACTGAACGGGAATGTTAAATTCCCAAAAATATTGACTAAGAGATTAAATAAATTGAAGAGTAGCTAAGAATTCTCAGCAAGATAGCTTGAATATCAAGATCCATTCAGTTGGCGATTATATGCTAGACTGTGCTAACAAGGCAGATTCTCGGATTATACAGCGATATTCGTGTGGACCAGTACCACTGAAACTGCAATATTTAGATTTTCTATTAGGTGGAATTCAATTAATTTATGATATCGTTAATATTTCTGTGAATCTGGCTTGTGGTCAATTTTTTCTCTGTGAACATTCATTACGGAATGGGCACTGAGTGGGCTCAATATTCGCTACACGCGGAATAGCTTACTGTTATCTTTAGGTTTCAGAAAATGCTAGATTTTCTTAATAATACCAAATTATTGAAAAGATATACGAATTATAGTTTTGATTTTTTTTCCATTATTAATATTTCATTAGTAGCTGCCATGTGCTTAGGAATTGAATTTGACCAGTTCATGCGTCAGCCTTGCGTATTCACTGTGATGCCTTGTGTACAAGCGCTGCTGCTCGCAGCACATTATTTTACAAGTAAAATATACAATTTATCTCTGAAGTTCGCTTTTCCTTCGCCAAGATCATCCTTCGCGATTTCTCGTCTGATAGCCTTTAATGTGACAATTTTTCTTGAATTAAGTGGTTTAGTTGCTAGAATAAAATCTATCTCTTGAGTTTGAAGTTAGTTGCAGTTCGCAACTAATACATCGTCTGTGAATGTTGCCTAAATTGCGATGGGTCCCGATGTCTGTACGATAACCAGACTCGATAGATTGTTCGTGTAATGATAGTACAATTCGGCTACCAGATACCAACTTTTAGTATGCAGGTCACTGAATTGTTATCTAACTAGAGATGACCTAGAGGTGGCGTGAAGTAGCCTTATCGCCGTGTCAAGTGTGTTATGGGTTGATCTTGCCACGTTCTGAAACCAAGCTAGAGCCTGTGGGCCGCGTATTCTATCCGCGATGATCTTGGTTAATGTATTGCTTCATAAATAGGAGTTATAATTTATGAGGATGATTGGCTAATGGAAAACTTGACGTGACGTGACTGAGGGGCACATAAGTTGGAGTCCTTGGGTTGCTTGTTGGCTGCGATGCCATTTTCGGTGCTTCACTGAAAAACGAAGCAGAGACGAGATACCGACCTGAGGCTTTCATGAAACTCTAGCAGTGGATAACTGGGCTGAACACGTTACGAATTGGGCAGACTAGAGAAAGATGTCGTGGAGAATATGATTTTTTATCGTGTGCCGAGAGCTAGCAAGGTTACGTGCAACTCCTGCATGTCATAGCAACCCGTGACCGTCACCTCAGCACGCGACTGTCGACACTGGTACTTTGATGTGGAGAAAACTACTTATAATTTAACTTATACTAATTATTTACCATTGAAAATATTTGTAGAGTTTACATCCATGAATCTATGAACCTCCTAAATAAAATGGACTATTACGACGTCTCAGCAAAAGAAAGGATTGCTATCACCTCTCCAACAAAGTGGACTGACTTTTGACTGTCGAGTCATGTGATGATGACGAATGGACTGAGGTTTTATGACTTCAGGCTACTACGTAGTACTACCAGCCTGAAGTTGAGAAAGGGATGGGTTGGGAAATTGCGAGTCGTTCCAGCCATAAGCTAAACTTAAAATTAAACTACCATTTACTGTTAGAAGTAATGACATAAGAATAATAATGATTCCCTGTCAAATACCCATTCACACATTACATTGGCCATTAATAGCTCGTTGTTATTGTAATCGCAACTTTAATTCAAATAAAATCTGCGGATCTCTCGTGAGTAGACGTGTTCGCGAACATATTGTTTAAATGATGCTCAAAGAATCAATGAACCTGGGCGGTAGATGCACATCTACTTCATTATTAAAGCGTCATTATTATTAGCCCTAATTGGGCTAATATTAGCCTAACTTATATTATCTCCATGAATCTAAAGCTAATAAGAATCTTGACTTCAACTGTGTTAAAAACATTCTACAAAATTAAGTATCCTGCGTTGTCCGTTACTGAAGTAGGTAATTTAAAATGTTATTGGAATCCGCGTCGCTTCTGGTGTTTCTGGTTTCTAGGCGGTATCTCGTAAGGTCGGAGGAAACGTCTATGGTTCGGAATCATTGAGCTTTGTCACGGTGGTTAAAGTGGTTACAGTTCAGCTGGCAGAGTACCAAGATTGGAGCAGAGGTGCGGTTTGATCCCAGCTCTGTGCGCCAGTTTACGGTCAGAATCGGCGAGAAGGCCGGGCGGGCACAACAGAATTCGAGCAGCGAGTTAAGAGTTCAAGACCGCAAAATGAAGTGAATGTTTTGTGATATTAAGAATCGGCGGCAGGCCAACGGCCTAATAAACGCTGAAACCGCTAGCCGCTATATATTGATGTTTCAATCCTCGCAATTGACATTTCTTCACTGCCTTTCCAAGCCTTGGCCCATTGACCCCAGAGCAGAAACAGTAACGAAGCCACCAATGAGAGCGGGTGCGTAGTGAGCATTTATGGCTACTCCTCGGCCTGATATCTGGAGAAGGCACTCAGGTTTTGATCTTTATCTTGAGCTGACGTTTGTATGCCACTCGGTGCTTGCCCTGCTCCTCAGTCCTATACTCAGTCCTACAGAACGCTAGTGCTGGTCAAAGTTCACCTTCATAGGACTTCCTATGATGATCCTAACGTATTCTTTGAAAGTAACTTCAGTGTACATTTTCAAGATTTATTTGGAATTTATGATAAAGAAAGTGAAGCGATCGATTAAGTTATTAAATATCGGATACGTTTTCGGACATGCGTTTCTTGATTTATGTCTCAGTCACTGTGAGAGAACGGAAAAATTGCTTCGGCGATAGAGAGTTCTACAAATATCACTAAACAACAAATTTCATGTGTGAAAATTAGTGCTGTTTGTTCTTAGGTACCATAATGGCGATTGGATGATGGAACTCAATAATTTCGAGTTGATAATCCTGGTTGAACTTTTTGATAAAATTAAACCTAAATTTCATCGTCAGTTTCTATTGATAAGTTGAGCAAGTAGGGTCAGAAGGGAAAATGAATCTATTGTGTGCCGTACTAAAACTGACGGTTCTACCTTCAAATGGTAAAGAAGTATCATTTCAAGTACAACTAAGTTTCATGTTATTTCGTGCTGCATGTTCGGTGAATCTTGTATCAAAAATGTGTAATTAAAATATTTCTTCTCAAAATACTAGTATTTCTGATTATTATGATTGTCTGAATTTGACCGCGTTCAAATTACAATTATAATTATTACGATTATTCGAAAGGCTTACTGAACGCTGTCATGTCACAAGTAATTTTGAGCGCGTCAGGGTAACGTGAATGGAAGCAAGATTTAATACTTATCCTCGCATTTATTTGTCCGCTGAGCAAATCAAAACCTTTCAGTTAGCGTCACGACTCGTGCAGTAGAGATCATAGTTATGTTACCGGTCTCATGCAGCAGATATCAATATAATATATGACGATGTTTTACTGATCTCATGCATGTAGCACAGATTAACATAATGAGGTCGAGAAGTATCCAGTCATCGTCGTGAAATAATGACCTTCTATCAACCACTCCCCAGATTGTCCTTAAAAATTTTGATCTCTGGAGTTGCCGATGATGATCTCTGAACGGTAATTAATAGTTGTTCGTTACTGGCTCCTCAAATGCTCTACTACGAACGTATTTCGGGCTTTCGTAGGTGTGGGCAAAATTGGCTAGAAAAAAAAAACAATCGATGTTTCAATGGAAGATTGAAGATGTGTGGATAAGTTATCACAATTTGACCTTAGGTTAAAATTATTCAATTTTACCTTGAGATATTTTGTTCCGTCCATTAAACAATTTGTGACTTCAAAAACTAGTCCTCTAATATTGAGTATAAATTTAGCTCAACAAGATGAAACAAACTGACGCTTAGAAACTTGCATAATAGTAGCTGGAAAATATCGAATAAGGTTATTGTTCCATTTATATGAAACTTTTCGAAATGCGCTTCGAAGTTTCCGATAATTGAGTACAGTGACTTGGTACACGCTCGAAAATGCTAACTTTGACTCGCCTCAAAATTTTGTGGAGCTGCGGAGTTCGAGGAACTCGCACATTTTTCTCGTCAACATTCATCAAGTTACAGCAAACAAGATGTTACTATTATAGCTTCAAGTTCATATCTACAGTTTTGGCGATGATGTCCGTCATCGCCTCGTCCGTTATCCTCCTGCCGCCAGCCTTGATTCTATTCTCAGGTTCGAAATAATTCCACTTTTAATTTTAATTGATGTTCATTAACTTGTTTCTGGGTGCACTTTTAATTTTAATTGACGTTCATAAACTTGTTTCTAGGCGGCGTTCCATGGACCTCAACCGCACCCAAAATGCTCCTCTCTTATCGCGATGAAAAACTCTCTTATCGCGATGAAAAGTGTGCGCTTAACTGCAGGATGTTACTCTGAAATAGGGGTAACGCTACATACAAGGACTTCACTGACAGAGTTAAATTTATGCGGAAAAGTTGTCAGTTTCGTTACACTTCTGAAGATGTTGCCACTTTCCCGATTCTCCACCGCAATAAAACTATAATATTCTCTTCTTATCTCCTCTGCAAATAATCAAAGTGAAGGTAGCATTTTCACAGACGTTTGTTTATCTTCCTATTAAATCGGTATCTGCGAGGAACATTGATAAAATATTTGTTCTGTCTAGGATAGTGGGCGGAGAAGGGTTAAAGTGTTTAATGAAATTTGGCATGTTTAAATTTGACGAATTTGACTTCCGTTCAATTTTTATGCACCTAATGCTAATGGTGCTGTGGTATATTTTACTAACACCAGACTTCAGAAATGACAATTATTTTCCATGGCTCTGTTGTGGTGCCGTGACTGTTACATTCATCGCTGAGTAGTTTAGCGCTCGATTACTGTCAAACGCTCATAACTTTTATTAGTTAATAATCTCACATTGGCAATACTAAGCAGTAATTTTTAATTAATATATGAAATGAGGCAAACATCTGGCTTTGGAATGTTCTAATTTGTTTGTATCTGCGACATTTAAAAATGTCTTGTCATTGCGTTGGTGAATGGACTGGACAGTATCGCTTCTGGTCACTGAACAATGTTTGACATAACCCTATTTCGTGTTGTTTTGAACCGTATTTTTCAGTTTTATCCGTCTTGTTTTGAGCCGTATTTACGTCATTCTTCTAATATCTATTTTTCCCCGTGCTGGCAGTGCTGTGGCTGAGGAGGTGGTTGGCTCGATGGTTCGTATCCCTAACGACGAAGGACGCGACGTTCCCTTCAACTCCCTCCCTGTGGGGGGCGCCACAGGGCTGCTGTACGAGCATCGTGATGCTCACAGGGCACCTCCATGCTAGGGACCTTATGCAACTTTTTCAGGTAATTACCTAATAAATTTAATTCTCACGTGAATTAGGGATTGAAAGTAAGATTTTTGTTCCAGATTTACATGAAAAATGCTTGGCCTAATTCATTTACTTCAAACAGTCGTTCATACAATTATGTTCTGAAAAAAATTTAGCGCAATGATACTCCCAATTTTCCTTTCATTCTGTAAGTAGATTTCTCACGCCTGTCTTTCTAGGTTCTAGGTAAAATAATTGTTTAAGAAAATTTCATGTGTACATTTTATTGACAATTTGAAATTGTACTTATTGAATGAATTCGAATTACTTTGCAGGAAGACTGGACAGGTTTGTGGTATCAGACATCAATAATTGAATCATTTTATGAAGGCCATCGACTGCCATCGACTAAGTTTTAACTATCCATCTTAAATAACGCTGCTCGTGAATTTTGACATGCTTTATATTATCGAACATTCCACGAGGAAACTTAGTGCTTCGTCTGATGAACCTAACTTGTCACTCCGTACTCATTTCAACGGTAGGTGTAGAATTCTCGCCCATGTGTCTTCATCAAAGCGAGTAATTTCATGTAAATTGTTAATATGCTTGCAGAATACAGACTGCAATGGGAGAGGCATTAACATTTTCCTAAAGCATCCTAACCTGAAGAAACGAATAGCAATGATGCACGGGGTTGGCGTCTGGCTGAAGTGTTCAAGTTTCGATGTTGCTGATCACATCCAACAGGCGCCTTCACACTACCACCACAGTCTTGTCACGTCGAGAAATATTCAAGTGAGCCCAACGTATTTTCATTGGAGATTCAAAACATCACAAGTTTATTCTACTATCCATTAATTGCTCAGGCCAATTATTCCATTCAGCGATTGCATCATTAATGAGACTTCCTTCTCCAATTGGCTTGAATTAGGAATTTTAAAAATCGTTCTGCTACAGCTTAGAGCAGTTTTTCTAGAAAAATTAAAGAGAAATTATCTCGAAGAAATAATCAAGCAGCGAGAAATAATTAAGCGTAAAAGCAGCAAGAAATAATTAGCCTTTTCCCGTGAAATTGATTTGCGAAATAAATAACCTAATTAATCTTATGTTGAAACAAAATTCTGATGACTTTTTCCCTTTAGAAAGGTTTCGCTGAACTGAAGGAAGAGCTATAAGTAAATTTAACTATATTTCGCAAGCATTTATCATCCATCATAACTGTAAACGATGTTGGTATTCCAGGAGTACGTAAGCACTTTGCTCCATCAAAGTAGCATGAGCCCGAACCTTCCCCCCTGGCAAGTGTTCGTCATCAACGGCACCGAGCCAGACTGCAGCAAAGTTACCTGGCTGTTGATACGAGCTCATCACCTCCTAACCGACGAAATGCTCCTCGACAACACAAAAATAAAGACACATTTTGAGCCTTGGGGATCAGAAGGAACCTTTCCCCTTCTAACGGCACCTTCTGCAAGCAAGCGCTTCTTTGGCCTCATCCTGAAGAACGTCGTTCCTGTTTGTTTGAGATTATCAAAATACATTCAGCATGCTTTAGGAAGAGTAAAGGATGGCTTGTCATGGCTGATTTGCTACGTCCAAACGAAGTATCACGTGCGGGAACCGAGACCTTGCCAAATTGTGTCAGCCAATGGCATCAATATTAACACAGATCCACTATCTTCATACAAATCAAGCTCACTAAGGTCATTGTCAAATTTCTCGAAAATTACACTTCTGTCTATGCACATTGTGAACATAACTTGTACTAATACTCTTTATTACATTTTCAATGTAATTACACACGTATGCCGCATCATAGTGTCAGCAGTTGTCTGGTGTAAGCGCATCCAAACTAACAGGACTACCGAAGAACAAATGCTCCTAGAGGCGCTTGTGGAGATATACTGGATTATTAGAGCAATTATCAGTTTGCCGCGACTTCTGATGGAGGAATTAATTGACACTTGGAGAGCTGAGCCTCTGCAGGTTTGGAAAGGCAGCCGCCGGCCACATAATCTGCGCGTCACGTGGGGAGACGGAATAACATCGAAGTTGGTGGATGACATCAGGTCGGCTACAGGGGCTTCTTCGAGCTCAGTTCTGTTAACCGCAGCGTCAATGGCAGTTACAGATGTTCTGAAAGCTGCTGGCGTTCCTAGACCAAATGTTCTCAGGTGCACTGTTCCTGTTTCAGCCGGCTCTTATTCCGACGAAACTCCAAATCACTCTACCGAATTTTCTGAAACTTCATGTAATAAGTATTATGAAGCTTCTAATATATCTGCGAACTTGAATGTAAAGTCAGTCACCTCGTGCAGTGCTACATTGAACCCGTCAACATCGTCGGTCAACTGTTTTCCTGAATCAACTAACTCTGTAAACTCAACTGCAACTTCTGCAAACTTTCGCAAAGGGTCATTTGAAAACCACAGAACTGCGACCACTCTTTTACCCCTCGACTTTCCGACCGGAGTTTCCAACTCCATTGAGTGCCTGAAGAGTGTGAGGCATTCATTTCGCAACTTGAGACGATATCCTGAACGGTATCTGGTGTCCACTTGGCTGCTCAGGTACGGCTACACAGTCTTGCCAAAAAACTTATTGATGCAGATCGTGCGCGTGTTAACAGGCCGTTATCCGCTTCTTTGCACCTACATCACTGCACCCGATGAGCCAATCTCATTTCTGGGGTCTTTGGTTACCGGCATGTTCCACTTGAGGCATCCTGTACACCAGGCAGGTGAGTGATAGGTACTTCATTCCTTGAATTGTTAATTTCTGCAATTTGGTGGTAATTGTTTGCGGTGCGTAGCGCTGTACGTAATAATGTCATGATGTGTATGGTATGATGATCTGTTTGGTCGTCCTGATAGAAGCACGCTCTTGACTTATAACACGATGAAGGTGCCAATTCATAAAAGACAACGCACCTTATTGGTAATATCACGCAATTAAATATTCTTTCATGTAATATGGATCTTTATCCAGTCGTAATTCTCTTCGCTCGATTCAGAGCATTGACCACACACACAGTATTGTCTTACTTTCACGGGAGTACCACAGTGCCCTGCATGCAATGTATTCTTACATTGCGTAGATTCTAGTATAATTCTGAGCTGTAACTGCGTTGCCTTACCGATTCCTTTGTAGCCATCCATAAGTAAAACTTCAATATTATGTTTCTGCCGTTCAAGCCACATTTACTGGAGTAAATGTATCGCATCGGAATGCAATTTTTGACAAGTAAGCGTGTAATTGTGGTAATACAAGTAATTAACTGGTGTACATGTGTGACTGGTCAGTGCTGTCACTGTGCGTGACGCGTTACTGCGGTGCCGTGACGGTCGGCGCTCAGACGTCGGACTGGACGTGTCCATATGCCGACGTCCTGCCGAGGAGCTTCGAGTCCTGCATCAGCGAGCTCGCCGTCAGCTCGGGCGTCAGGATGTTAGTAAGCAACCTGCAGCAATTCTACGTAACTAATATCCGTATCAATTTATTATATTCATCTTGGACAACAGATGAACTGTTATCCCGTCACCGAAGTATCAACACTTGTAAATGTAAATTGATCAGTCACTCATGTGTCTTATTACCTGTGATGATATGATATGCACTATAGCATCATATTTTGGCGTGAAAACACTAATTTCAGTAAATCTGACCTTAACATTTCAACAGTTAATCGAATATTGAATTGAATGACGAGAATTTTAACATGACATTCTTTTGATCACATCGTCGTTTACGTTATATTTCTCAAACCACGTACAATGTACATTTTATTTTTAAATGACGTTCATTGAAAATTTTTAATTATGTTTTTTTTTGCAGCCAGCCGAAGAGGCAGCTGTTCTCGACCCTGCCATTCTTCGGCGGGTCCCCTGCCATGTTGAGGAGCCTCAACAGGGGCTGCCTGACTCCCTCTTCCCCAAAATCCCCAACTCACAGAATCCCAAGCTTTCCTAAACCCCAATCAGTTTTTTGGGAGCAAGCTGTTTGTAATATGAGCCCCATAAACGAAGAGTATCTGATACAAAATATAAGTCATGAAGGCCGTTCTCTTTATTTAAGCTCAGAAGCATCTTTTGGAAGCGAGTCTGTCAATGAAGATTTTAATAGAGTGACTATTCGGTCGTGCAATACGAAGACTACAAATGTTAACAAGAGAAAGATGTTCAATAATCTAAAACGGCAACTTGACTACAGCAACCGTATTGCAGAAATACAAACGAATGTGAGAAAACATAGTTTAATTTCAGAAGTTTTTCACATGGAGAACTCTGCGCACAATATTTGTAAAAATGATACAGAAAATAGCGACGTACGCAGGAATGATACGGAACTGCTCGTCTTTGATGCGTCTTTAGCTCGTAGGAGCATCGAAACGAAAATTTTGGACAGCGTAACTTCGGGATCGAAAGTTTTGGAGTTTTTGCATTTAAATGAGAATATCACGTACAGAAACTCGACTATGCCTTCCATATAGAAATTATAAAATTATTATATATCTAAAATTCTTTGAAGACGAGTGAGTCGCTAGAAATTTTAAATATCGTGATAAAAATAAATGCTGTTAGCTCACATACAATTGATTTTAAGAAAAAAATGCTTTATTAGATTATATCATGCATAATTTCTCCTTTAACAGGTAATTTCTGGGGGCATTTACTTTGCTTTATTCTTTTGGTTTGCAATGTTCGCTTCGTAACTCTGGCAGGTCTGACGAAGGTCATTTTTGATGCTGAGTTTGACACGATTTGAAGAGAGATTATCTTAATGAATTAGCTTTTGAATTACTACAAAAATTTGGTATCATGAGTTCAGGTTGGCCAGAATAATTTGAATTTTATTCATGTAATCCCCTAGTTTCCGAATAAATTGTACGACAAAACGTAGAGTAAGGAAATTAATGTCAGTCCGTAATTAATCAATAACGGCGAAAATGGAAATAGTGTGTTTTAGAATAATGGTTCTTTTTCTATGGAAATTTTTTCAACAAATTACACCACCTAATCAAGACACAAAAAAATTCTACTTAAATTAGTGACGGAACTGAGTAATATAGTCATTAATTATGCTGCTGTTCCTACATTAACTGGATGGCAATACCGGCGACAATGAGGTAATGTGGAACTGGCAATGGAAGCAAACTTCCCACATAGCGTTGAGAGTAATTGATAATTTCTTGAAAAAATCTGCGTCATTAATGGGCAGGATGATGATAGGATTTAGTAAGATAGAGTAAGATAGACTAAAATGGAGTATAGAGTAAGATAGAGTGCGTGTCTTGGTAGCAGGGCGCTACAACGACTCAATGGGGCACGGATGAATGACCCGCAATTGCTCGATAATTATTTTTGAAGCATATGGAACTTGTGATTCGTGCCAGCATTTTCAATATAAAGTTTACTTTCCGCGGGAAATTGTCTCGCCACGTTTTACTTCACTGTAGTTGCATTGAGAAATTTCGGTCTTGAAGGGTCTATTTTTTGTGATATTCAACAGTGCAGATCCCTGAGAGTTGCTGGCTACATGGATACCTACACTGGTTATGTCCCTTACCATCACTAATACAGCCTGGCCAGGTTATATTAGTTGCTGCAAGTTATTTATTAACACACTCATGTTGCATGTTCACCGCTGGCTGACAGCTTTAAGTAGGAGCAAGTAACAAACGATGATGCTGCAAGTTATTTATTAACACTTATGTTGCATGTTCACCGCTGGATGACAGCTTTAAGTAGGAGCAAGTAACACGCATGGATGCTGCAAGTTATTAATTAACACTCATGTTGCATGTTCACCGCTGGCTGGCTGTAAGTACGAGCAAGTAACAAACGATGATGCGGCAAGTTATTTATTAGCACATTAATGTTATATGTTCACTGCTGGCCGGCAGCTTTCTGTCGCCCTTGCTTGTACTCGACGTAATTCAGGTAGCCATCGTTGTTTCTGTCGCCGTCGTAGAGTACGTCGTCGATCAGCTCTGAAATTTTCAAATTATCAGTTAATTCAGAATCGATTTTGTGACCATATTATATATAATTAATTATTTTGCATAGATTGTATATGAATTATTTTATAATTTAAATTTGTAATATAACATTTAAGATGATTGGAATTAATTTATTTTTCATAATTATAACAATTTGATCAGCAATTTTATGTTTTTATATCTAGTTGGTGCGGCTTGATATGTTCTTTCAAGAGACGACGGGGGGAACTCTACGAAATTATTGTCAAGATTTTAACGAATGCTAAATTTAAGATTTTCATGAGTTTACGTGTATAATATTTGTATATTGGATGCAAATTATCGATATTATTTTTAGATTTTAAATCACTCGCACAAAATTATTTGGAGCACGTTTATAACATTATACATGGTCCGGCAAGGAAGTATGGATGATTTGGTCGCATGCGTTGCCAGCAAGCAATGTCAGGTTGAATCATCGTTGAAAATACAAAACCCACGACGTTGAAATAACGTTGAAAATAAATTTCGAATACAAATTGAAGCAACGTCATTTTTCCGATGTCGCAGATTTCGACGTTGTTTCAACGTTGAAATCGCGTAAAATTCTGACTTTAAAATTGCATATATATTCGCGATCCTACCGTCAGATGTCAACGCCATTTTAACGTTGAAACAACGTCGAAATGTACGACGTTGAAAAAATGACGTTGCTTCAATTTTCATTCTAAACTTAAATTCAACGTTATTTCAACGTCGTGAGTTTTGTTTTCCCAACTTTTATTCAACCTGACATGTCCTGCTGGGTTGCTGGTTAGGAGTGAAGGTATAAAGTCGAGAGCTGCCACTTCAGCAGCTATGGCGACATAAATAGTCGACTAAATATCACGTTTTTTGTGTTGAATACATTAATTAATTCATTGAAACGGGCAGTTCTACCGTTACAACGCAGAGACATTTATATCGACTCCGCTCAAAATATTCAATACTCTACTGCCGAGCACCGTGCCGATCAAAAAGGTATAAGTCACCTTGGTTAGTTACAGAATGTGTGATTTTTAAGCTGCAGCATATCGCGAGATAGATTTATAATTGATGTGGCATTATATACGTCATGAAGTACATATAGTAACTCATGTATACTTTACGATTGATCAACCAAGGCCAACTAATACACGATCAGTACACTAATATAGAGCACTTGAGTGACTAGACTATAATTAACGTTTATAAACTATACTCATAACTGCTATTTTGTGAATAATGTATAGCTGATACATTATTAAAGGGTGCGTAAATATTTTTTAGAAAATATATATTGTAACTGAAGTAAATTAGTTAAAAACTGACAATGGACGTTCATTTTATGAATCAAGTTTATATCGGCCGAGCTGAGTCAAAAAGGTTCTGAAGAAAATTAATCTGTCACGTCGTGGTTACGAGCAAAGTAATTATCAGGACATTGGATGACCATCAACTGCTATGATCTCTGACGATATCGTCTCTCGCTGAGTATAAATATAAATTCAGAGACATGAAATAGTACCCAGTACCCTCACCGAGATTTATGTGCCCTCACCGAGTATTTATATAAGAGTCATTAGAGCCCGCCATGAGCCCTTGCCGAGTATATAAGAGACATTAGTAAGTGCCCTCGCCGAGTATTTATATAAGTCATTAGTTAGTACCCTTACCGAGTATTTATATAAGTCATTAGTTAGTACCCTCACCGAGTAAGAGGTATTAGTTAGTACCCTTGCCGAGTATTTTTATATGAGAAATTAGTTAGTTATTATTAAACTAGTTATTATTTTAGTTATATGAGAAACATTAGTTAGAACCCTCGCCGAATATTAATACGAGATATATTAGCTATTACCCTCGACAAGTTTGAGTTGCTGGGCGTCAAGTCTGTCGTCGTCGTCATGGTCGCCGTGCTGGATGACGTGTGCGAGGGCGGCCATCAGCTCGAGGCCATCCAGACGATAGTTCTTGTCGAAGTCGTGCGCCCTGACAATCCCATGTCAAATTATGTTATCCATTTAAAAATCTTGGCAAAATTCGTCATTCAAATTTTCAAATAAGACTCAACCAAAAAGTAAAATGCACGCTTATTAGTTTAGAATCTGATCCAAATTTAATAGTAAACTGTAATAACCATCAGCTCGATAATTGGATCAATTATCGTATCGCAAATGTATTTAACACTTAATAAAATAAGCTATAAGTGACAGGTTGAAATTTTCAAATGTTTGGTAGCATAATGTCAGCATTTAGAGTAATCAGCATAATAATATTATTACTTGAAATATTGGAACTCGAGCTCCTTGTCGTCCATCTTGTTGATCTGCTCGTCTGTGAGCGAGCCGGCGAGATCTTCACGAATGTGACTGTGAAGAACATCTCGATCAAATATTTTACTTAAGTGTATTTAGTAATTAATCAGCTTTAATTAATTTAATTATAAAGCTTACATAGATTATGATATTTCAGCAATTAGCTATCAGTACATAATAGGCTCTGAAATTTGATATATTTGCTTGCAATTTCAAGTAATTATTGTATCGTATTTTATTAATTTAAAATAGTGTAGTAATAGTGTAGTAAATTTAGCTTCTCAAAAACTTCTATTTTTCAACTACTGTAATTACGGTATAATTTATTTTATTGCTACTTATTTTTTAGACGTATAAATACGATTCTAAAAATACGACTAACTCTCTATCCTGCAGAAGTTTGTCATCCTTCAGCACGCCGCCTCCTTCAGCCTGTACAAACAAGATGGTCACAATGACGAATTGTCTAAGGCATTGCATAAAAAAGATTCTGCCAGTTTTTAGTCGATCCGAATGGTTTTTTTGTTACATAAATTGTATATGACATAAAATCACGCGAAAATGAATGCAATACAATTTTTTATTTATTTATATTATATTTAGTTGTTTATCTACTTTACAACGAAGAATTTTTGGACAACTTTGGATTGTTCACCAGAGCAGGATCAGTGGAACAGCCTTTCTAATAGCATCGTTGACGTTCCGAGTATGAACGCCTTCAAGCGAAGAGACTAGAGTCGCTAGACGAAGCTATGCAGGAGCATATGTTCAGTCTTAAAATGCCTAGCACCTTACGGACCATGCAATAAGTCCAGCAGCTATCTCAATCAATCGTCAGTTACGGAAAGATCGGGTTCCAAAGGCCGGATCCCTTGTGAATCAACTCACGAAAAACTCAAGAATCAGCAACAGGCCCATTTTTTCAAAAAAAGTTAAGAGACCGTAAGTTCATCGGCCAATCATTGACGGCCTTTCAAGCAAAATCCACCAATCATAGACAAGAAATAGAGCGTAAGTACTTACGTTCACTTAGCGAGTTCTGAAAGTATGGCCCCAGGCCCATTTCTTCAGTGCCTACACTTCCATTCTCTATTCTATCCTATTGAGTCCTCACCCTCGTCTTGGGCACGTGGTGTCGGTCAGCGTGAGGGTGGCGTTCCCGGTGGATGTGGAAGCCGCTCGAGCCGCCGCCTGCGTCGCTAAGTCCTGTCAAGACTACAAGAACCAGCAGCAAACTAGCCACCCTAGCCCTCATCATGCGCTTGCTGGGATAAATTTGTTATAAAAATTATTTATACTTATTCATACGTATTGTGTATTCATACTTATTCATACATCGTAGTGGGTTAAAAGTGAAGGTTCTAAGCGGCAGCTTATTAGCTGAGCTAACCAATCATTCCCTTAACATCATCAACACAACAGTGCAGCAGCAGCACCAACACAACAGTGCAGCAGCAGCACCAACACAACAGTGCAGCAGCAGCACCAACACAACAATGCAGCAGCAGCACCAACACAACAGTGCAGCAGCAGCACCAACACAACAGTGCAGCAGCAGCACCAACACAACAGTGCAGCAGAAGCACCAACACAACAGTGCAGCAGCAGCACAAACACAACAGTGAAGCAGCAGCACAATCACAAGAGTGCAGCAGCGGTTTACACACACAGCTCTAAGTTTTTGTTTCTGACTTTATATAATCTTGATGATATATCTTGAAATTAAACAAAATATAATTTTGTATCCCAAAAGGTACTGCTACCGTTGTTCGGCGGTCTCTAATGTAATAGTTACCGTCTGAACAGAAACCCTACCGATTTCGACTGGACACATAGTGAAATCTTTGCTATCCAAAGTAGCTCACAGTGTGCTCAATGAGACTGATTGCACCCAACTTAAGACGGTCAACAAAAATGAGCCCACGTTCACCAGAACCAGACTGAGTTTGATTTATCTTTCACAAATGGACTAGATATTTTTTCAAATAGAGAGGCGATTGTCCTCCATAAAGTTGCTCTTGGTAAATAAAATCTAATACAAAACCGGGTGCTTATAACACAGCGCTATCAAGAGCATTATCGCTAACATGTGTCCCGGTTCCCTAAGTGATACCAAGATAGCGAATCCTTCGAATGTATAGCGTTTGATAGTATTTTCGGTCATCGTGGATACGTTTGGTCTTTAAACACAAGGCAAAAATTTTATTCGATTGATTTCAGTTGTTTAATTTTATAATTACTTATCAATTACTTATATATTGACCCGTTTACATTTCCATGAAATTGTAGTAAATTATACATATTTCATTCGAATTTCTTGAAATCATCATACATTTAATTTATCACGAGATCTAACTCCACAGGAAGTCCAAAACGATGTTTAACACAATATCACCAATATACAGAAGTTCAGAGGTTAAAAAACTCAAACTTATAACGAAAGATATTTATTGGGGAAATTTAGTTGCGGAATTTACACAGATATTCGACTCTTGCGACATCGTATGACTGAGCTGGAAGGTCAACCGCAAGCCTCTCCCTGGCCTCGCCCAGCGCCGCCCTAGCGCCGCGTGCGCGCGTATTCGTAGTACGACAAGTAGCCGTCTTTGTTGCCGTCTGCCTCCTCGAACACCTCATCGATCATCTCTGTTAATGGACATTCTGTATTTTCATACGCTTGTTATTAATTACTTAGTTTTGTGGTTAATTACCAACGCTTGTTGCTAATAATTGCGATCACTTTTTGTAATTCAACCATGCCCGTAGATAGCTACCAGAGTATGTTAAGATGCTTTGTATTATCTACCTAAAAGAAGTTAGGGAACTGTTGACCAGCATCGATTATTATAATTCTTTACAACAGTTAAGGTTTATTATAATCCTTTGCCCCATTCAGATGCATTCTGCGTCTTCTTACAGCACACCTCACCTGTCAAGTTGATTCATCTTCCAATGGCAGCACTACACATTGACTTTTTA
Organism: Hyalella azteca; assembly: GCF_000764305.2. Classification (NCBI taxonomy): domain Eukaryota; kingdom Metazoa; phylum Arthropoda; class Malacostraca; order Amphipoda; family Hyalellidae; genus Hyalella; species Hyalella azteca. The sequence continues at coordinate 418,799 of NW_025943383.1, read as the reverse complement.
TACACATTCTACTGCTGAGGCACTCGGTTGAGTTTCTCCACAGTCCTACCTGCTGCGGCAGTTAGTTGACTCCAAACCCTACCTGCCAGCATGCGGCAGTTGGTTGACTCCCAAACCCCTACCTGCCAGCATGCGGCAGTTTGTTGACTCCCAAACCCCTACCTGCCAGCATGCGGCAGTTGGTTGACTCCCAAACCCCTACCAGTAATCTGTGGCAGCTGCTTCACATCAATGCCCTGCTCTACGCCTGGCAGGTGCACCACGTGTCCGATCGCCACCAGAATTTCCAGGCCGTCCAGCTTGCCGTTCTTGTCAAAGTCGTGCACCCTACGGCAACGTGCACCTCCCGTCAATTTAAGACTAATTCCTAACAATGCTGCGAAAGTAGGTATACAATAATCATAACAATATTTTCAGTAATGTAATATATGCTCAATAATATCAATCAAGTTCTTTGAAACTTGATAGTCATTTCTGTATGAGATGGAATTAGAGAAGCAGCATGCTAGTTCACTAATTGAGTGCTTGTAAATCTTGTGCTCCGGAGTCTGGCATCCGCGGCGAGCGGAAACCTCATAAAGTTCTAAACTCCATTAACATAAGAGTTAGATGCGGTGTGGAAGTTGTTAGGTGTGGGAGAAGATATGCGTTAGGTGGAAAGTTACGTGTTATGTGAAAAGAAGGTATGCGTTTGCTGTAGAAATACGAATTTGTTGTGGGAGAAGGTATGCGTTAGGTAGAAAGTTACGCGTTATGTGGGTAGAAAGTATGCAAAAGGTGAAGAGTTTTATTAGGTGTGGCAGAAGCCTGGGTTAGGTAGAAAGTCAGGGGTTAGGCGCAAATAAGGTGATGCATGAGCAGAGAGGTGACAAAAAATGGTTCTCAACTTAAAATGATGTGGGTGTTGGGTGGATAAATGGTTCTCACTTGAAGTAATGGTATTCCAGTTCTCCAGGCGACATCTTGCTGATCTGCTCTGCTGAGAGCTGATGCGCAAGATCCTCTTCCATGTGCCTGTAAGTTATGCAGCATCCATCATTAACGAACGGCCTATTCTAGTTCAGAGGTGATAAGTAACATGCACAGAAATGGACTAACTGCAACAGCATTCCAACAATTCTCAGTAATCGAGTGAAAAAATTCAGCGAGCCTTAATTGGTGCAACGAATAGGTTTGGTTGTAATGCTTGTGCTACGCAACTACTGTCATGCTTCCTAATGAAGCTCCCTCACTGATATAGAGATTGAATCAAAAATAAATATGGTTCAAAGAAAAAATAACCCTTTTCAGCAAAAAGATGTAGTTTCACTTTGATCGCTCATGAAAAATATATAGTTTTTATCTTAATTGGCGAGCACGCCACGTCAATACCGATATTAAAATCATAAATCGAGGCTATCCTCAATTCAAAAAGCTTTATATCTTGAGCACAAAAAATCGACGGTAGGAATCTACTTCCGCGTTTTTTTATGTAAAAATGTTTAAATGCTTTTTTAAAGTAATACTGTTTCATATGTTTAATTACTTTAAACTATTGACTCAGAATTTGTTTATTTTAGACCTAAAAGTCCGAATTTACTAGACAGAGACTATGTTTACAGAGGCATTTGGTCGAACTCTTTCGCCCAGTAATCAATGGTTAAGGGTAGGCATGTCGAGCCTCGTCTGGTAGATAAAATGAAGAGTTTATCGATTCTTTAAGGATCATCTATAAGGAAACGTCCAGGATGATAGGCTTTTCCTTCCGAAACGTTCAATTAGTAATGAGTATTTTATTGCCTGTCAAGTAATAGAAGCAACATTCTATGATGAAAGGTTTGTGCGTAAACGAGTATTTCTGATCGCTAATATCCCAACTCTGCACGAGGACGTTATTCACGTCAACTTTAAGAAGCTCTAGTGCGGCCATATCCATGCATAATTGTTACCCAAATTAATTAATAAATAGCATGCGTTTAAAAATTACTTTCTAAAGACAATACTTCCAAAGAATCCAGTGAGTGATTGAATTTCAAATTTTATTTTCGAGTGTAAAAAATAATTTTACAATTTTTTTGATAATAAAAAAGGTAAATTTTAAAAATATTTATTTTGTCATTTGATTCAAGCATTATCTCCGACTTTAGGCAAGTGTGCAAAATTTCAAATTGATTGGACAGGTAGAAGTGTGTTGAATAATAATTATAAGATTTTTAGCTGGCAAACAAACAACAAGAAGTGAAGTTAAAGAGAAGTGTTGTAATAATGACAATGCTTACTATTATGACAATATGGAAATTGAAATAAATATGATCCCAATAATATAAGAAATGTTTTTTTGGTGGCAGATGATCGGTCAGAACTAATGAAGTGATTCAATCATAGCATGAATAGTTTCATGAAAGAATCAAATCTGCTTTAGAATGGTATAAATTTGACCGTATACATCCACACTTTCAACAGATGTCGCTCTTTATTTTCAGTTTCTGTCTGATAGATTATCTATGACGATGAATACACTGAGATTTGAACACGCTTTCCAGTATTTAATGTTAAATTAGAAAAATTTCACATCAAATAGTTATCTTCATTTACTTCCTAAACGTCTGCACAATGTATGCTGCACCTCGAATTAGTCCTAAGGAATTTAAAAATTTACTAATTTTTAAATTATCACAGTCATGTTTTTTGGTACTTCGAGTAATGTATGAGACTGGATCATTGTTGTAATTAGGATACTTTGAGGTATACGTGACAGGAAAAAATATGTAAGCTTCACAATCAAAGGGTCACAATCTCCCTAAAACTATATCCATAGCAATGAAATAATATAACAAGTATACAACAGTAAGGTTCATACTAACCTTATTCTTGCATACATGAAAACTTACTGTATTATTGAAACATTAATTTAGTCTAAATTCACACATAAGATTCATTTGACTCACTGGCGGTCACCTAACAGCGCCTGGTCGTGCAGTATTCCGTCTCCTCCGCCTTCCTGTAAAAGATATTCCTCATGGTGCTGCCACTTTTTTCTAAAATTTACATGGTTTAATTACTATTTCAAAAGCGGTTCATTAAATTTTTCAGTAAATATCGTATTTTCATGTGTTGAGCAACGTTAAAGTCCATGAAAAGTTCTGTGCACGATTATGTTTATTTTTAACCTTTCGTTACTTGCGTGACTTGTCGGTCCCAAATCACTAGGTACGAATAGCATTGACGACGGTAAATGTATCCACAACGAAAGGGTTAAATTACTTATGACAGAATCGATCTGATGATGAGCTACACTCTGGGTCAACTGAAGGTGCAAGCATGATGTGGCATGCAAGAATTTCTGTTGTACCTGAGGGTAAAACATTTCACTCTACCCGTGTCTCTTAAACATGGCATGGAGATATAAGATATATCCCGCAAAATTCAATGCCACGAAATATTTACTGTAGTTGAAAAATGTTTTAGAATAAAATGGTATGAATTCATCCTGAGACTTGAGCCCAAGACCTGGCTCTGGCTCTCTAAAATCCCTCTCTCTAAAACGAGGGATTTTAGAGACGGGCTTTAGAGAGCGGTTTAGAGAGGAGTTTTAGAGAGGGGTTTTAAAGAGGGGTTTTAAAGAGGAGTTTTAATGAGGGTTTTAAAGAGGGATTTAAGATAGGGGTCTTAAAGAGTGGTTTTACAGGTTTAGTGAGTGGTTTTAGAGAGGGATTTTAGAGAGGAGTCTTAAAGAGGGTTTTTAGAGAGGGGTTTTAGAGTAAGCTTCTCCTTGTTTATTCCATGCATGGCATTATATCTCGAATTCCACTTGTCCATTAATGTCGGGTTGTTTTACTTGTCATGTTATGGAGAAATTATCTCAGAAATGATCTCTCTACTCTATCATCGAAGAAATTTCATGATATTTTAGTGAGCCATCATCATTCGTGATTTTTGTCTTGAATGAATAAGTATGAATGATTATATGGCTCACTTTAGACGTAGGCGCGTGATGTCTCTCCATGTGTTGATGATGATGGTATGCAGGATCACCGCGAGACTGCGTGCGCACCGCACAAGTCTTACTTAGCACCACTCCAAGCATCAGGATTGTGGACGGTTTTAAAAGTTGCATTTCTTTTTTTTTCAGAATATACGCAGAAAAGAAAGAACAAAGTCAAGATCTGCAAAAGTTGTCACTAAAGTGCGACTGGCACAAGTATCATATAAATAAGCCCACACAGCAATAATAAAATGTGCGACGTTCTACCTAAAGTTGTGTTCCCTCAAGTAACGGCGGATCGATGATTACAAGGTAAAAAGCTTTAATCCTTCTTTGTCCAATCAGAACAACTCGTGCATGAGTCTCGATAGAATTAAACCTCCTCAAGGAAAAATAAGGGAACCCAGACGACTCTCTCGGGCGAAAAAAGCGCTTATCTATATTGCAACGAATTTTTGTAAACCTACCTTACTTTCTCGTGCATCTTCGTTATTCAGAGACATGAAATGTCAAATAACATTCGCAATGTTTGCAACAATCGAATCAAAGTTGGCAGCGGAGGGAAGTGACTAAGGCAATGACTGAACAAAACAACAAATTCTTTAAATGAATTTATACCTGCATATGGTTTAAAACATTACACTCTGAAGCGTGCGATGCACTACACGCTTGTGTGTGATACACTACAAGCTTATTTATAATACACTAAACTACACGCATCCGTGTTAGTGTATCAAGTTCTTAGATAAAAAGCGTGTCTCACTCCAATAAATTTCACTCTTTGTATATATAACTTACCTGGAAGTCATAAGTACAATATCGCTTACTACCGACTAACGCTTCTGTTACCCTATAGCGACTAGCTTTATTACCCGTCACTGTAGCTTGAAGACATGTACCATAAAAGATCTGAATAATCAGACGTCAAAATAACGTAATAAATCGCAGATGATAATTAAAATATGAACTCTATTTTTGCAGATTTTTTCTAAAATTTTTAAAGAGCAGCCTTGTTCGTCAATAGAGCTTCTGTGCAGAAGTGAGATTATAAACATCCGCATAAATCCAGGTATTTATATGAAAGAAATTGGCTCAAAATTCATAACGATTATTTAAATTCTATTAATGTAGAAATAGAGCTCACTTTAGACGTTGGCGTGTGATGACGCTCCATGTGATGATGGCTATGATGAACACTACTTGTTCCCGTTGCTGCTACATCACTCAAAACATCACACAATATTATGATAATGAGAAGACTTGCTAATTTCCTATCTCTAGCCATATATTGTGGATACAAGCACGTCCTAAGCAACATCATTTGTCTTCCAGTTCACAGATTGTATGCCAATGAAAGATTTTTTTCCTTCCTATGCTGTATTTAGAAAAATAGTCCGATAGTTTCTCGATAAATATTTTATTACTTTTCTGACTGATTTCAATTTGTCGATAGGTCAACGGCACTAAACTTAAGACATTGTATGAATCTTATGGTCAGATAAGCAAGTGTGGAGCAAGATGGTAGTATTTCGTGTGTTCTTTGGATAATTATTTTCTTCTTACATGTTATTTAAAATAAAAACATTTATTTTGAATGCCTACTGTTGAGTCTGGGCTTCTTCGTGCTGACGAAAACTTATAAAAATAAATCAGATGCTGACATCAAGACGTCTGCAGCGAAAATTCACTGCATGGCAAATTCATTTGATGCGCGATTTAATGTTGTAATTTTATATAGAAAATATACGATTTGTGGCAGCAGTAGTGACGCTGTCAATCAGGTCGCTGGTCTCACACTGGCGACCCGAGAACTTAACTCTCCGCACGATGCAGCAGGCGGTTCCCAGAGCTAGGCACCTGCGTTGAGATAAACGCATGCTCTACTTGTCAAGTAATCAATATGTTTTATTAATCAAAATCGACAAATCAAAGAAGAATTTTTGATAAATCAACTTTGCGGATAATTTTTTAACGATTTAAAATGAACAATAATAGAGTTTAAATTATTTTCGAGTGATAAAAGCATGCAAATAGAATTTGCAATCCTTTTTCACTCTGATGTGCGTGATGGAATGGATTACGTTGGTCGCACGAGACAGAGCGTCTGCCCAGCTGTGGTGCTCATGCTGAGCGTCTGTCCAGCTGTGGTGCTCATGCTGAGCGTCTGTCCAGCTGTGGTGCTCATGTTGAGCGTCTGACCAGCTGTGGTGCTCATGCTGAGCGTCTGTCCAGCTGTGGTGCTCATGCTGAGCGTCTGTCCAGCTGTGGTGCTCATGCTGAGCGCCTGGCCAGCTGTGGTGCTCATGCTGAGTGTGGTACTCATGCTGAGCATCTGACCAGCTGTGGTGCTCATGCTGAGCGTCTGGACAGCTGTGGGGCTCATTCTGAGCGTCTGACCAGCTGTGGTGCTCATGCTGAGCGTCTGCCCTGCTGTGGTGCTCATGTTGAGCGTCTGACCAGCTGCGGTGCTCATGCTGAGCGTCTGTCCTGCTGTACGTGGTGCTCATGCTGAGCGTCTGCCCAGCTGTAGCGCTCACGCTGAGCGTCTACCCAGCTGTAGTGCTCATGCGGAGCGCCTGACCAGCTGTAGCACTCATGCTCAGGACATATTGCTTCATGCCAGCGAATTGCTTCTTCATGCATGCCAGCGCCAAGATGCCGTCAACTCTCGTGGCTTGCTCTCTTCATCCATCAAATATTACGTTACTTCGACGCCTGTTTTGAGTGATCGTACGGGTGGCCGAGCGAGCAACACCTGTGACATCACTAGAGTCAAGTGTTGAAAATTTCTGTGTGAATTTTATACGTCCGTGGCCAGCGTCCGGCCTGATGAGCTAAAAATATTTCACTAATTCAAAGCGCCTTCTTAGAAAAAAATGACTTGTGGAATTACATATTGAAATGATCTTAGAGTCGTTGACCTGATTGTGACTGATATAACGTAAAAGCATTTGATGTTTGATGAATATCATGGGCGGCAATTGTTTCCTTTTACGTTATTACTGAAAATCCGTTCTATGTCGATACTTCTATATAATGAAGCCAAATAAAAATGTCGTATTATATTATGGCATAATGTAATGTACAGTAAAATTTGCATGACAAGATGCGAGGAACAACCTTGGGATCTCTGAGCGCTGTCTCCAAGATAGCGCTCGCCCATGAAATGTGAATTCGAGTAAAACAACGAGAATGGCCTCCAAAACTGGAACTTGAACCATATCAATAAATTCTCTGTCGTTATGAGAATAGCATTTGGCAGCAGAAACAGAACACCAACAGTTACTGTTGAGAGTTGACAAGCATCGAGCTGGAAGTTTAGCAATAGATTTTTATTTTGCGACGCCTCATTTGTAATCAGTAACTACGGCCAGGGTCGGTCTGCTCGTTAGTTGTGTGAGGGACGCCGAACGCCACGCGTCGCTCTGCACTGCAAACGTCAAAAAATATAACTCAGTACTCACTGCAGTGAGTGACAGAGAGCGCATTTCTCGTCGACGAAAACGCGAAGTCACGGACGGACAGACAGACGGACAGACAGATGGACGGACATGACGAGCACATTAGCGCCTTTTTTCCATTAATGGCAAATTGCGCTAAAAACCCGCCGCCGAAATCAACGAATTTTCGAGTCGAGTTTTTACTGTTTCTCTAGCGGCTCTACGTTTTGGAGAATCGATTCCTGTTCAGTTTCAGTGTCGTGTAAATTTGAGTCTTTATTGAATTTATCCATGTTTATACAGGCGAAAAACTGCCAGAATCGGTGTAGCATTTGTAAGGAGCTATGATAAAATCAAATTCTGTTAAATCAAATTTGCGGATAATTTCTTAACTTTCCGACTCTCATTCCCTCAAAAATGTCTCAATATTCGCTCTATAATCCTCACTCATGCGCATCATTTACCATTTTTATTTAACGTGCATTTTAACCATCCCTTTTCTATGCATCATAAAAAGAGGCTACATGCTTTAAGAGAGCATAAAACGTGGCAGGCTCAGCGTTATGAGAGTCCAGATGGCCGTTAATGTTCCCTTCCCTTAAGATGACTTATTGCTACTATGCAGCGACCGCCTCATTCATCATCACTTGTTACTATGCAGCGACCGCCTCATTCATGACTTATTGCTACTATGCAGCGACCGCCTTATTCATCGTCACTTGCTACTATGCAGGGACCGCCTCATTCATGACTTATTGCTACTATGCAGGGACCGCCGCATTCATGGCTAATTGCTACTATGTAATTTATCATCCATCGCTAATTTATCATCCATTTGCAAGCACTAAGGAAACCGCTGCCTGAGCCGCATCAGTACAAAAGCTCCAGTATTTCAGCCGGAAACTTGGCACTTGGTAAAAATGAAATGGTAAATTCCACCGAATTTACCATTTCATGGAATTACCAAAATGGTAAATTCCACTTCTGAAAAAAAGTTCAAGTATTTAATGAATGGCCTATTAAGTTCTTTCATTAATTAACATAATAATCCCCGTGTGGGCGATCATGTCAGACTTATTTGCATCAAAGAACTTTAGGTTTTCCGAACAGTACTCTCATTTACCAGGAGAAAGAGTCAATGTTGAGAAAAAATCACATTATCACAATGTTAATATAGTTAGCTAGCATTGACATACATATATACTATATATATTTGCAAATAATGAAAGACTAGTACACATATTTTCCAGTGTAGAGTAAAATAAAAGTTCAGCGCATCAGTAAGTAAAATATTACCCATTGCTTTTCAAAAGGTTTATAATTACACTGAAAATGAAATGGAATGAATATTAATAAGTTGAAATACCTGAGCGATCGCCCATGGCGACCTATTCAATTACTTCAATGCAAGAACGCGTACTCAAAATAGGCATCCATAAACTATTTAATAAAATAACCTTCGATTGAGGTTGCGTTATAACCTTTTTCAACTGAGAAGTTTACTGGGAGCAGATCAGCCACAGTGCCGACCGTACATTACCTGAGCTCTTCTTAAGCTTATTGACATCTGTGATGTTAATACAAACTGTAAAAGATTTCTTTTAATAATAACCACAACACCACCCAGCAAAATACAAAAAAATCCTCTTTCTGGAGTGCACTTCTTGCAAAGAATTAAAAATGCTCAGCTCGCACCTTCAAAGCCGCGGCAAAGCCAAACGAATATAGAATGTCTTTGTCTCGGCGACGTCACTCTCAACTTTCTTTTCAGGTCGCGCCAAAGCGGACGAACGGAGAAAACCTGTGGACAAAACGTTCATCTGAATGCTTGATTTAATTTCATGAAATAGGAATAAATGTGAGGGACTGAAGTAAATCCTGCAGATTTTAAGAGATACAATGATTCTTTAAAAAAAAAGTTTAGTATTATAAAGAAATCTTGGTTTCCGATTAAAGAATAAAAATAACAGAATTACAAAAAGTTTGAGGTGTCTTGAGGATGCTGTCTCTACCGCCTTGCGGCTGCGTCGAACATTTCACTATTAGTCTTAGATTTTGAAATACTAAAGAAAATCTCAAGTTAGTATAGTGCTTACTTTATTTTAATTAGCACAAAGTTATCACGCTTTATGCCCTAGTTGCTCTGGAATTTCCTACTGATGAAATTATAATAGAATTCGTCTGAAATGAAAGAAGTACAAACTTTTCTTGGTACGATGAAGAGGCAAATAAAGTAGCTCCATAAACTATCCGCATTAATTGCCTGTCAGAAACTTACAGTCGCTCAGCTTCAATTGTCGTCGAAAGCTTCAAGTCGCTCTACATTAATTGTAAGCGGAACATCAAAAATTAATTTCAGTTGAACAGACCAAATAAAACCTTTACTCACGAGACGCAAACTAAACGCAGAAGCAGCGCTTTCAAGGCTACTATTATAATAAAGTATTTCAAATTTTTACTATTAATTACTGATTCATCTCATCCTAGTTATTTATTCAGATGTTATCGAGCGTCGCCTGTTTCGTATTCAAAAGAAGTGAAGGCGGATTTACCATTAATATTTTGCATAGCATTAATAGTACTATTTAGCCAGATAGATTCCACTTCAAACATTTTTCATTTCATGATTTCATAACGGTGCACATTTGCTCGGTGCAAGTATATTATGACCTGAAGGATGCGTGTTTCAAAATTCGCAATTTACATCAGTAATCCAAAGAGATTGCAATGGAGCCGATGCTGTTCCTATGTATGATAAACCGACTCCTAGAGCTCCACCTTGGTCGACTCACAGAAGCGGTCTACTTCTATAATCGTGGAAGGTTTTCAATTGAGGGTCTATATATTAGGGGGTCAGAAGATGGTCGATTGCGGAAAAAAATCAATTCGATTCAGTATAAATTTGTCGTATATCAAATTGAATGCACGTAAGGATGTCAATTAGTTTCGAGCTTTCGAAAGCTAAAGGAGACAAAAAGTTTTAAAGACAGTGACCCCAGAGAATTGCTGGTGCTCATCATGTTTACCCATCTCAAAGTTACCAAGTTCATCGATAAACAGGAAAGCTTACGCTTTTTTATTTAGTACGTTTTGACTAAAAGTATATTGGCCATTTCCATGGCACGTAAAATTATTGTCAATTGAATACTTAATTTGTTGATGCAGATCAAATTTGTTCATAATTTCTCAAGGGTCTACAAGATGTGTAGCTAAGTTTAAATGTAAAAATTTTCTGTAGGTAGCTTCTGTTATTTTCTCCATCACTTGGTTCGTGAGAAGGCTGTTTTTACTTATTGACTAATATTTGTTTAGTTCATAAAAATTTTCTATATTTCTGGTCATCGAAAATTTCAGTAATGGAATAATTTTTCAAAACTTTTTTTGTATGTGTGACTGTAGAGAGGAGGTCGATGTAAATACAAATATACCATCAAATGGTGGTTGAGTGAAACGTTTACTGACATATGGACCCAACCCTAATGTGCTGGGAATGAGTTTGTGAAACATACCGGTAGTGTTCACCTGAAAATTTGACCGCTTTCAAAATTATAGTGACAGTCCAGTTATTAGTCAGTTAATGAATTTATTAGGACGGCCCTGACAAGAGCCTCTTTGTAAAATGAGAGTTTGAGCCCTGAAGTAAGTCAGTTTAAGAAATAATAGTGTCCGCACTGGAATAAGCCATTGATAAACTTATATATATATGCTGTGAAATTTATCATTTGAAAAATACTAGTGTCCACCATGAAATAATTTGGCTTTTATTACTATACATGTAGTTAACGTCCAGAAATGAGTCCTATTGTGAAATTATATTGATGAAGTTGGAATAAAACGGCCTGTAAAGTTATAGTATACGTTCTTCAATGAAGAAATTTCCAAAACGTCGGTGTAAGCAAAAAACGAGCATCATTGAGCGTCACATTTAAATGAAAGCGATTGCAAAATCGTTAAAACTGCCCTCACATTATTGAGTTTATTTTTAATTTTAATTTTCCTTCAGCAATGGGCCTTGTCGTGAAATTTAACCTAGAGATCGCACATTTACGGCATCTGACTAAAATGCGCAGATTTTAAAAATTTAAGTAGGTAAGCTGAAATGAGTGACTAGATCAAGTTATTGCGTCCTTCCCGGAAGGAGTCCATTCCGTTATTTCATTTACCCTGAGAGGGATCTGCTTATAAAATTATTGTGTCATTTCTCAAATAAACTTTTTTTTATTATTGTGCGTTCTGAAATTAGTTGTCTTGTAAAATTATTGGGTTCCCTTGAACTGAGTCCGTTTGTAAAGTTATGTCGTCCGATTTGAGATGACTCCATTCATCAAGTCAGAAAATATGACCTAAACTATGTCCTTATGTGTCCTTATGTAAAATGTGTCCTCATGTCTGCCCTGGAATGAGTTCGTTTGTAAAATTGACACGTCCTCCTAGGAATGAGTCTTTTTGTGAGTGCTTCTTCTGATCACTTTTTAGCAGATTAAATATCAATGCACACCTGTCAACATTGTATTGATGATTGCATCCCTTAGCAATCACGTAGGAATGACAACCCAGACGTACCCATGAACGTACCCAGACGTTCCCAAGAAGCCACTCACATGTGTTTCTAATCTCTGAAGTTATTCGTCGCTTTGACTGTCCATTCTAGCCAGCTCGGCGCGTCAATATCGACCACTCTGGCAGCTGCCTCTATACACGGAGCCTTCATTCATTCAACACAGCGATAATCCTTGGATTTGAGGTGGACGGATTTCTGGAGATGATGGATGGCAAGAAACATCATTTGTTTGCTGAGCGCCTAAAGGATTGATCGAGCCTAATGGATGAGCAGGAATAATCGTGCGGTCCTTCTGATGATCTTTGTAGCTTCAACTACCATTTCTCATTTGGCTGCATTGGCATGTGCTGACCGATGCTTGTGATGCATCATTATATCATCGCTGAATATCGCGAATAAGATTAATTGCTGAAGTTAATACGTTCGCAGCTCGTTAATTAATCTTCAACAAAGGCTCATGTCTTGGCTTTGCTTTTCGTAAGACCACGAATCAACATATCATCATCAGATATGATTAATTTTAAGAGGGTAATGATACTTTGGACTATTATCCTATATTACTCAACACGTGGGTAGTAAAAATTTTTAACACTAGTTTTTGGTCTTGGTATCAGTTAATAAATTTGCTGCAATGTAAAAAAATCCCTTGAAATTGTTGGAGCCACTACGACGTTAGCAGTAAATTTTGATTTGTTTAACCTCATCTTCTACTCCTCACATTGACATTTGAAAAAGTTATTGCTAAATAATTGGAAATGGGAAAATAGAAAAGTGCAATAAAAATAGAGAAAATAAACAAATCATTTAAATAAAAATCTATAAAAAAAGAAAACGTTTGAAATAAAATAAAACCTTATTATAAATCTTGAAGACTCAAAATCCGTTCTAAGAAGCATTTTTTCTGGATCATTCAATGCAGTTTTGATATGCAGAAGACGCATTATATTTCATATTACACGTTTAGTTTCAATAAGTTATTATCTCAACGGCCTCGTATGTAAGATACACACCGTCACATTAACATAACTCCAGTTATGCGGCCAACATAACCGCCCCCAACAACTCCAGCATCGAAATTCCCTAACGTAATCAAACTTTCGTGAGCTTCTACCAAACTTAGTCCATCTTGACGCTAACTCAATATTGTTTCACAGAACTTTTACTCCAATTTACAGTAAAAATTTCTTATTTCGTACGTGAAAGGCAGAATTTCTGGCGATCATTATAAACGAGCTGCGAGTTTGAGCGAAGTACATGGTCTCGTTAGGGCGATTTTACCTCCGGAGTTTGATACAAATCAGTCGTGGCAGCGGGTTTTATCTCGTATTAGGAAAAATTTATGCAATCAAAGAAATGATTTTTGAGTCAATTCAATGGCTGATGCTACGAATCAGTTGATCCAATGCGGTGTTTGTTCTGGAAAATTGTTCAATCGCAGTTGCATCCATTATAGAAGATCCCTAAAATGGTTCTCGCATCAAATTTTCACGTCTAAAATCTTTTTGTAACTAAAAACAATCCCGATAATTGAAAATGTTTAACTTGGTTTCACAGCCTACCATAAAGCTAGCGTTGCGATAACCATAATGATTTTTCTCTATGGGTAAAAAAACTCACAATTGATTATTATGATTATTGTCATGATTGTCACATCACAATTGAACTCGCCATTTTATATCAAGTCCCGGCTTTTGTCACTTTTCTTAATTCCTGGTTAATAATCCTAATATTATCCTATCTGCATACAACTTGCAATGGAGATGCTGGTGTAGGTGTATACCTAGAAAAATATTTTCTAAGCATCCTCACCAAATATGAGCTACTGAAGACGTGGTCATGCAGGCTGAGGCTGTCGGGATGCATTAGCTGCTTCTTTGAACCCGTGCAGGGAAGCCCGAGACATGAAAGCTTCCATAACGAACGCTTTCTGCATGCTTGAAACTTTCTACGGTGACCGTAAGTTCTGAGATGATCGCTAATGCAGAGTATACGTTGTAATTGCGAGCATTATAATGCGTTTGGGCGTTGGTTTATAGATTTTCTACTAGTTTACGAGTATATGGGTTCTAGCGTTTCTTCTTACGTGTTTATGAGTGACAAAAATAAATTTAAATTTTATTATATGATCATATTCCTTATTTTTCTTATGAAAAACTTTACGAACTAAGGAAGGAAAGTATTCAACTTAATAACTGAACTTTAATAAATACAAATACATTCATATTAAAGCGGAATAAATATGAAAAAACGAATGAAAGTTAATAGGAATGCAGTATATGATTAGTAACAATACAATACTCAGTTTTACTATGTGAATAACATCTTTTGTCTGAGGTAATCTATTCTAAAAATTAATTTTTTTCTTTGCAAAATTAGATCCTTAGAATACCTGGAATAAGAACTAATATTTGTTTAATGGTCTCTAGATTAATCATTCAGACACATTTTACCTTCCGCTGAAATTGATCAATATTTTTTTGAGTCAAAGTTCTTAGATGCTCAACAGATTATAAAGCATAACTATACACATACAGATATAACTATACAAAACTGAGCTGAATGAAAATATATCTTTACTGTAGCCGAAGAACGGAACGCTAAGCATGATGTATAGCTTATTGGTGGCTTGATTGCTTGAATTAAAAATTCAGTAAAAATGTAGAAAATATATGTAGAAGAATAGAAATTCTACAAATGAGTCTAATTACATTGTCTATTTGATCAAATAAAAATTCACACATCATATTTCAAAAACATTAATGATTAATAAAAGGCGAGGCAACGGGAAGATGAAATTATTTGATAAAATTTTGAAATTATAACGGAAAAAATTATTTAGCCGGAAAGCGTAATTTATACCAGCATTTAGATTGCAAATGTACATGGAGTCTAATATTTGCAAGTCGAAAACACCAGAAGAGGCAACTAAAATTTTTAAATCATTGTCAGTACAGTACTCGGCATGGATGAACATAGCTGAATTAAACAGACGCGCTCGAATGTTTTCTGTTCAGTGACTCGTCCCTTTATGTTCAGCCAGTCTAGGATAGGAGTTGTGAGACGTCATACCGACATTATAATTCCTTTGGAATCCGTAAACATTCATTTCATTTGACATCGTTTCAGATGAAGGGCTGAAGTATTCTAAATTAAAATAAACAGCTTTCTTCCTATCAGCTTTGGGAAAAACTTCGTTATAACTTTTTGTTATGAATTTGCTAATTTATATGAGCACCGGTGCTAACACGACTCATCTAACGAGAAGGCAAATTCAGGTTCAGCGTGCACTGCATGGAAGGTAGAGCCAGTCCGAAGTTGCGGCGATGTTTCAAGGCGATATAATGAAGTTACCAGTTCTAATATAACGATTATTTACGAATGCTAATTTTGTGTGATATTCTGTGCAATTTGAAAAATCTTTTTTCTTCGAGTATGAAGATATTATCCCTGTGCAGATGATATTATTTCGAGGTTGTGAATACAGTTGTACACAATTTCCATCGGCAATCGTCGGTATAAAATCACATAACTCGGCTTTACGCAAAAGGAACCTAAAATATACTGGGCGTCTCACGCATTCTGCCGCACGCATTCACGCCGGGCTGCGCAACTCAACTGTATCCGATAATTACTTTACAATTTTAGTATCCATTTCCAATGTTTGACCTTCGAACTTTACCATCCCTGTTTAATTTTACAATAAATTCTAGTTGGAATATCACCTTTTGATTCTTATATACTTGAAATTGCTAATAGATTTGTCTGTTGGCTTGTTATCATTTCTTGTAGCTGTGCCTTCCATATGTCTGCTCAGGTTTTAATATCAGCTCAATGAATTTCGGTTGAGCTAATTGATTGATTTTGCGTTCTGAAATTTTTAATGTTACGATGCAGTTGTGCTCCGAAATATTTCTTCGAAGATATAGGAATTTTTAGGAATTTCATTTTCATTTAACTTTTTAGATAACATGATCTTTTAACTTCTAGATGTCTAATGCTGACGTATATTTAAATTGTGAGATCACTTTTATAGGAATTTGAAAAATACATGAGGCTCCGAAAAATGCACATTATTTACATTCATCCATCATTGTCAGCTATAACACCACTGTAAAAATTAGCGACATTATTATATTTATTATTTTTAAAAATAAATATTATCACAAATATATCCTCAATTAATTTGTTCAAAATGAATGTGCCTGCGTTTATGCTTCCTACGCGTGTGAGGCTCAATAAGCTCCATGGCGTCGGTGTAGAGCATCTGGAATGCTATACTCTGCAGCTTCCAACAACGGCCGGCACTCAGCAGCTTTTGCAATAATCCAACGTCCTTCTTATCTCTTTTCCAGACCCTAACGTCTAAGTGAAATCGCATAACTTGTTTTCTCATTCACCGGTGCAAAATTTGTGAGAATTTTTTTTGTTGGTAAATGTGAAAATGTACTTTTAAACTCAATGGATAACCTAATGCTTGGAATGCATATACCATTCGTTACTCAATCTTTGGTAACATTCAGCTACTTTCATTTTGGATTTTCTTTAGCTCACTTAAATACAATTAGGAGGAAAATGCGTGTTTCTAATTAACTCTCAATGTCTGGTCCGATGTGCACATCAATCACAAAATTCGTCTCTGAGAAAGATGAACGTGTTGTGACCAAGTGTTACGAATTTTACGAATTATATTTTGAATCCAAATTTTTTATGTTAGATTAATAAAGAACTTCATCTGAAAATACCTACGTTTTTGGAGAAATTTTTGCGCTAATTGTGAGCACCTTTGATCGGCAGCTCCACTTGCTCCAGTGATTTGATTGGTTAGTCTCGACACAGAAGAAAAGAACAGGGAATGCATTATTAGGGAATTTGCAACATAAACCTAGCGACCGGAGCAGCCTAATCGAGGAGCTTAAATGATTGCATATTTGAAAAAATATATGAGCAATACATATATGAATGAATAAACATATAAACATACATTTGCTTATATGAATGGATTACATAGAGCTTATTAAACTTTTTCGTAAAATTTCTTGAGGTACACAGAAGGACCTGTTGCACGGATAGGAAATGAAAATTAAAATATGATCCATTAGAGAAAAAATTCCTGAATATTGTTCAGGATGATCAGTGCTATACTTTTACGTGCCGACATTCAAATGGATTCATTTTAATGATACTTGTGTTAGCGAACGGCATAAAATCAATTTCCTCTCCTATCATAGTGGGACTCATACATAAATTCTAAAGAAAATCATGGGAATACAGGAGCGATATCGGCGGTTGAAAATAACGGCTGGAGGACTGTAAAGCTCTTTCGAAGAAAAATGCAGTAGTAATTAGGCAGTATAAATTTTTCAACTATTTAACACAAGTCTTGAATGAAATTTAAGTAGTTACACTCTTGTAATTCCTGATATGCCAATGCAAGCTCCATGGCACTCTCTATGCTCACCATGTCGACTAACAGACTCTGTAGTACAGCTTTCATTGCAGTGAAGCGAACCCTCCGAAATCAATTTCCCCATTTTTGTAATCATGTAATCACAAAATTTAGTTATTTAATCTAGGGAATCTGTAGTTTAGATCCACTATTGTCCAAGAACCTACCATATGGCAAGGTGTGTATATTTGTGTAGTGTCAGTTAATATTTGTTAAATATTCTGTACGCACCAAGTATCAAGTCACACTTTATTATCCAAAGTAGACAGATAACTGAGGACCTTGGTCGGATCCCCAACATAAAGGGCCTCCAACCAGTTTTCACAAAGGGTCAAGAGCAAAGCTTTCTGAAGCCTTCGCCGGCCGGTCACGCCCATTTACTGTTTTTAGTTCATGAGTAACCAGAAATAAACGCTACGCTCGATTTTTGTAAACATTTTGTTGAACTACGAGATATCTTCGGCGGGCCGGATGGAACCTAGCCGCGGGCCTCTGCCCTACATCATAGCTACAGCCGCTGCTATAGGAACCGTCCCTAGACCGAAGCCTCATGGTTCTCAGTCTCATGCCGGCGTCTCGTCTCATAATACGCTGCTCGATCCTACTTCGGAGAGCTATCGTACCAATTCTACTACAGTTTTGTACGATCAATAGAGACGACCTCTACAGTAGCAGGAAATTATTCGCCGCCTTCCGTATTAAATTTCAATCACTATAGAATAACTCGATGCAGGAACAAAACAAATGTTTCTTTAGACAAATCCACAAACACATGAACAGAGATACAAATTTCGACCCAAGTAGGCCTTACCTACCACATAACACCATTTCCATCCAATTTCCAATCCACTAAACACTTTCTCAAAATCTGAGGCGGCCATCAAAATGTTCAACTATTGATTTATAATTTTGATTTGCCATAATTTAAAGTCCACATTTATTGACTTTCGAGTCCGGATCTGAGCCGCTGCCACCATTTGCTGACCTCTGGCTTCGAAAAACGGAAGCATAATACTCGTCGTTGTGAAGTAAAGAGGCTTCGAGACACACTTGAGACAGTGTTAGAAAAATAAATTTCGAAGAAAATGATTGAATTTTTTACTGACCCACTTGACTTTCTACACAGAAGGCATAATCTGAATTATTTTTTAGAACATGGAAAAGAATGAATTTTTTTACATCATGTCGGAATCAGGAAAAATACAGTCTTAGCAACAATAAATTCATGCAATCTAGCCTTGATTTTTTCATCTTGGTGGCATTATTTGAGATATTTTTATCTCTGTCCACATCATCCGTCTCATCTTAAGTAAACAAGTGTGGTTTTGCATTATACTAAAGTCAAAACTTGATTCATATAACCGTGTTCGGATGTTATTACTTTAATTGTGTGTAACGATATTTTTTTCGGTGCAGCAAAATACATATCGAATTTGAATAAATTATCAACAGCCTTATATTTTGGTTGTACACCTACGATATTAAAATCTGTTGAAGTGGCTCGCTTAAGATGAGTAATTCAGTTGCAAAGTTTCAACTTCTATTTTAACGACTTAGGTCATTAACAGTTTATTTTTTAACGCTGAGTGGATATTTGATCGATTTGAAGACCTTACATTTTGATGGCATTTTGCTCCTACGTATAGAACAATTCAATCCCGGTGAGCTCATCATAGTGGCAATGAAACATACAAGCAAGATTTATGATACCAACATGAGCAAGCAAGCTGGTGACCGAACACCGCGTAATTGTGAGCAACAATTCATAAGACTGTAAGCTAAATCAGGAGGTGAATAGGCTTTAATTATTGACTCTTAAGGGCCACGTGAACGAAAATTCCAATCCGAATTTCGATATTCTAACAGTGGTTCGTCGAGCATTCAATTTAATTAAATTACTAAACAATTGGAGCTACTTTTGAACTAAATTCTAAATATGTAAAAATTAAAAGAAAATAGAATTGTTTCTGTTAAATTCAAAATGGTGCAGCAATAAAAAATATTTACCACACAAACTCAGCACTGGCCTTGAGTGAAGAAATGGTCGCACATCCGAATTGTATTTCTTCTGAAAGCTTTATTGCCTCGCTGTCCACCAGGTTTTGTCCATTGCGCTATTTTTATTCTCAGCGGTTGTTTCTTTGGACAAAACCGTCGCTGGGAGACGCTCGTGTCACATCCGTCATGGTCGCTCCGAAGCAAAGGCGCTTTTTGTCCCGACACACGCGGCAGGAGCTGAGAAACTTGACCTGCGGCGATCGCAAGTTAAACAGTAATCTAAATTACCGCACAGAAAACTACGACGCCTGATATTTTTTCTCAACGCTATATTATCGGAAATAAAGAACAGCAACAGTAAAGTAACGAAAGCTTACAAATTCATGTCTACATATAACAAAGTATATAACTATGAAATCCGTTCAGAAATCTGTTTAGGTCTATTTAACAACAATCGATGATGAAAACTGAAGCTCAGGTTTCTTCAATAAAAATATTGATTGGTACAAAAACATCAGGTTTACAAATTTTTCCAATTAACAATTTGTAACTATATGGTTTACCTATTATAGTTTTAATAATTATCATTCAACTTTTATTTCTTTAATATGTCACCAAATTTTGGCACATAAATTAAAAAAAGTTGATTCTAAAAAAGAACAAATTGCAGTTAATCTGCTTACAATTTAATATCCCTCAAACATGCAATCTCTGTGCGTCTATAGTCTCCAATCAACAGCGTTAAGCGAGATAATTAGAAGCCCTCTCCATCTCTCAAGTCCAATTAAATTTCGAGCTATTTTTCACGCAGAGAACTTTTTCAGGCGCCAGTCGTGAGGGATATTCAATAGAGACCTGCAAGGCAGGCATCTGGCGATATTTACAAAGACAAGGATCATAGGCTTTTTCTTGAAGCCCTCGAGTTTCTTATAAACATGTCTAGGGTCAGAAATATGTTCTCGATTAAGCCTTCATATTTAGGCACATTAAGTGGTCCTTAAATGTATGCTAATGGCATTTAATGCAGGTGCCATTTTACTCTCTGACAGTTATGAGCACTGCATGAGATTAGGGTAACAGAAATTCGTGTGAACTTTATTCAATATTTATTAATGCAGGGTAATTTGCGTAATTATGTTTGGTATTACATAATATTCGAAAATGCAATGCTCTAAATGAAAACGTTCCCACGAGTGTTGGGCACATAAAAAATACAATTGCATGGTCACAAGGATGTGAAATTAAGCCAACATTAAAAGTCCTTTCCGCACTTTGTAAAAAGGAATTTTTCAAAAACGCTCAAGGCAGAGAATAGAAAGCACCTCTCCAATGGCCTCTTTTGTTTTGAACTTTAGATTACGTCAAACGTACATCGAAAGATTTTGCTCTATGGATGAGAATGTTAACAGCGAATTAATGGGTGAGGTAGTTAATTGATTTCAACCCGGAAGGCGGGTGCAGTAGACGTCTAGACTCAGCTCTTTATAAAATGTTTATGAAATTCGTCGGAATCAGAAACAAAGTTTCCAAACTATCACTTATTATTTATTCATAAATAAATTTGATCCATCCATTGTTATACCTTTCTGTATCGTGAACGTATAAGCAAATTTCCTTTCGTTTCGATTTGAATTCAAATTTATCCATACTTATTAAAAAATCATTGAGATTCATTGAAAGATAATACAAAGTTTTTTCCCTAATGCAATACGTTTGAATTAAATCATTAATGAAATTTGCCTGTTTCTCCACACCATTAAAATTTTTACAATTTTAACCTCTGATTTTCGCATCGCATTTAGGGAACTTAATTAAATCTTCGAAGCAAAGCGCGTAGAGTTATTTCAGTTTGTCATACGAACAAAGAAATATCTACTAGCTACGAAGAAAGAAATAATGCAAGTTAGGCTTTTCATGCCGTGGATTCAGTGGCAAATAAAGGATGAATAAGAATGAAAGTGAAAACTACAATAATTAATTAGACAAAATAAGTACAAGAATATAACCGTGCGTTGTCTTAGCTAGTCTTTTAATTTCGGGCTCAAGATCCGGAGCCTTTCTGAAATTCATAAATACACATAAATTTAGAATGTGCATCAACCTAACCCTAAGAAAGCAGTATACAACGTCAAATTTGACAAATAATAGACTGATAGCAATAAAAATGCTCATGGTCACCTATAACACTAATCGACTAAGAATATTTACACAAAATAATTAGGCCGAATACTTAACACTTGCTTCAATTCTGGATAAATAAAAAGTGATTAAATAGATCACATACCTGTACGAAGTTACGACAGAGGTGACTTAATACACTAAATGAAAATTGAACGTATCCTAACTTTAATAAAAACCAATTATGGCACCACGTTCCCTAACAGCACTAAACTCGGAAGGATTCATTCACTATCAACTAATTATTATGTCGGTTGTTAGTATTTTAATTACCATCTTGATGTTATTATCACGAGTTGAGCGTGGCAGTAAGCTGAGCTTTAGAAGTGACAGCAGAAGCCCTATGGCTTCATGAGAGGCTCCAGCAATTCAGTACAAAGTTCATGAACTCCACCAATAAAGCCTTTGTACAAGCTAGTTCAAGCAAATATTATGATAGTTGAAGGAAGTAGATATAAGGGAATGAATAACTTGCTCAATCTAAAAGTAATTATTAGTACATCTAGCGGGAAAGCAGGTCCATATTCCAGTTATAATTCAACTGATCCAAACGCCTACCTGACTAGATTGCAAATGTGCAATGTCCTGGATTGCAAATGTGAAAAATCCCGGCTGGGGCAGTGATAAAGATGCTTCGGCGGCAATGGAGCGATAGAATTTTAATGAATAGACGTTCCATGTTTGCCAAGTTGTTGCCTAGTGTTGTCAGCAAATATATTGTCAATATATATTGTTGTTGTCACAACAAACAAATATTTCTTCTAGCTTGCGATTCGCCATGAGCCACTAAACACACTCTACACCAGCGTGATGGATACACCTCTCCATCGTGTATCCATCGTGTACCCTACCAATCGTCTGGCCCGAGTCTCCAGACCGTACACTGGAAGTACTAATAGGACCGAGCTATTCGTTGTCAAGGATGGTGTCTGG
Source organism: Hyalella azteca (assembly GCF_000764305.2). NCBI lineage: Eukaryota > Metazoa > Arthropoda > Malacostraca > Amphipoda > Hyalellidae > Hyalella > Hyalella azteca. The sequence goes on along the minus strand of NW_025943383.1, from coordinate 396,279 downwards.
GGACTTAGGATCACGCCGCGTCATTGCGTGGACTTACGAAAAAGGTGAAGGATCTAATTACATATGGAATTGCTGACAAAATGATTTAAATTGATGTATTAATTATTGATGACATGATTGCTCGAGTGTAATAGATTACCAATTTAAGGAAAACCATTTATAATCCCGAAAATATGAAATTGATTATTTGATTGATATGATTAATTTTAATATTTTCGCATTGTAGCTGATGCATGATACGTCGATCCTGACGTCATCCACTTTACGCTCCGCTGGCTTCATTCAAGGGAAATTAGCGGCATTTGCGCAAGATTAGAATCGATGCTGTAGAATAGATCAGCCAATATACCGCGGCGCACGCAACTAGGTTGAGTAAAACTACATAAATCAACTGAAACTTTTTATTTTTCTGCCCAAAATTTACGTTAAATCACTGAAAGATGTGTGCGGATGAATTACCATTGACTGCATATATAATTTAGGTAATGTTAAAAACAACCGGAAAATAATAATTATACTAGTAAATCTAAATTATATTAGTAAATGATATTAGTAAAAATCTAAATTCATTAATCATTTCGAATCTCATTTGTTTTTTATAAGCGAGAGAAATGTTTAAATTTATTCATAAATATAATGAGATCTGTGTTGATGAAACGCAGCATTTTGATAGGCTGAAAAGGTACCGATAACTATTTTGTAATCGAACAAAGATTTAATTATAAAATTAGCATATGTAAGTGAAAACTATAACTTAATCTCTTCTTTTGAATCGTGTCCCAATGTATGTTTCAGATGAATTTTTTCAATCTGAATATTCTATTAAACTTTGTTTCGAAGCTTCGAGAGCGGTGGACCTTAATTTTCACTTAATTTTCTGGAGCTGTGAAAGCAATCACACTGCGCGATTGCTTTGAATATTAAATGAATGTGCGATCCATTGAAACAAATGATGAATCCTGGCGAGAATAATGGCAAATTTAATCAAATAGACTTCAGACTGGAGATTATCCCTGCCTCTCTGCTGGTTGAGGGATGGGCTCTTTAAAGCTGCGGTGTATGGCTTCAAACATAATACTTTTGAACCCTAGGACCTGCCAAGACCGCTTCAGAACAAAGGAATGGATCAAAGATCAACTCTAATGGTTAAAAGTTTTGTCCTTGTATATTGAATTTGTCTCGAAAGATTATATAAAGCAAAATTGTATCCATTGATCCAGCACTCACTTTTTTCTTTGTGAATTTTATGGAGTAAAACTTGACTTCTATAGTTGCTGCATTGAGACCACGTTACCAGTTTAGTTATAGTGAGCCTAATTTTTCAAAATGTGGCAACCAGACTTATTCTCATGCTATCCCTTATGCTCAGCTATCCCATGATACAAGAAGACTCTAAGATTCTCTTCTGAGGCCGACACAAAGATTTCCCGGCGGAATGCAGCATTTTGCGAAGCTTCTCACAAAACACGCCCAGAGTTGCGGCCGCAAGCTGGATCGCCAAATTTTGCTCGTAATGTCGAGGCTTCGAAAGGCTCGAAAAAGACGTTGGCTGCATAACTCAAGTCCGCCTACGAGCCGCACGAAAGTTTTATTCAGCGTTACGAGATTCTAACTCGTACGATACGAGCCAAGTGAGCATCTTTGGTCGTGGTGTAGCTGCTGCGCTCCGTAAATGGCGCCTGATGCTCAAGTTTGTTGCGCGTGAACTATTGAGAAAATGCTAGGAAATAAATGAGTGCGTAGTCAAATGAATAATCTATTTCAAATTGTAATAAAAATTCACTCAATGAATAACGAATTTGTCTTCAATTAAAATGTTATTCAAAAGAGTTGATACACATTACTTCTTTTCCCATGACTAAATAGAAAATTTTTAAAATTCAACCTCTGATACCGGTGCTGATATACAATTCAAATTTATTTTAAACCGTGAGAGATTACGGGAGAAAGAGTGCGCAAAAAAAAAGATCTGTCGATATCTTGCGGAAGAGAATGCGGAAAAGTGTGTTAGAGTGAGGAAAAAAAGATCTGGCAATTTATTTATGAGCCATCTTGTCCTGACCGGTATTGACCTAACGGTGAATTGTGCATAACAGCAATTAATTTCAATTAGTTTCCTTTGTATGTCATCTCATGTTGCATAATTTTGCGTCAAATTATCGCCATTTACATAAATTTTAATTATAATACCTGGAGTTAATCATGGATTGTGAAGTTTCTTCAATTTCAATTCAAGCTAATTTATTTGTTTTATTCGATAATTTTACTCATTGGAGTAAAAAATAACTTTTTATTGTTGCCTTCAATCAAAGTTGTATTCCCTCTAAAATTTTATCAAACTTCAAAAAATCCACCACATTATTTAGCAAACTATATTAGAGAAAGAGAATCGCTCGTTGATATAAAGCATAAGATTATGATTGCCAAATTATTTTAAGTAACTAATCCAGCTAATGAGTCTATTTTTGTAAACTTACTCACCAAAGTTTAAATTATGCGAGTCTCTGAAAAAATAGCCTTTCATAAAATTCCCTGAACCTTTTGATAAGAATAACAGGTAAATTAGATCTAAATTGCAAACAACGTAATTGAGATGCAGCTAAATCGATAATTTTATCGAGGCTGTAAGCGATTATCGCATCACATAAATCTTGTTAGCGCGCTAAACTGCCAGATGCGGCCTAGGCAACACGGCGGCCGCGCCTGCGTGGGCTGTCTGCTGCGCCCGCTTCCTACGCAGCGCAGAAATTTAATGCCCCTTGGTAAAAAAAAGTAATTGAACCGAAACAGAAACATAGCATTGAATATCCTTTTCGGAATCTATTACAGATCGATGCGAGTTTAAACCTTTAACCGCCTGAGATGAGTAACCGGAGCAATATTGTCACGCGCCTACTTCCCAAAAGGGATACGTTGCTAGTGAGCGCAAAATGACTTGCACTGATGGTTGCCGCTACGTACGACAACTTTAAAATGTTCTCTGCTGCGTACAAACGTCCTCAGGTTGCTATACTCAATAGTTTATGTATAATTTAAGTTGAAAGTTATGCTCCAGGAGAGTGACATACGGCAGTAGAGGGTTAAGAACTATGAAATAATTTTCAAACGACCCCGAATTTGGAGACTGTCAAAACTCTGCGTCAGAATCATTATGAACATAAAAGAGATGGCCAAATGTAGCTCACTCCAGCACGATTGCTTCGCTTCTATAAAGTGACACTTGAAAGATACACTCATGGTACAACTGATGAATGGATTGCTGCATCACACCAGACATCTTCTCACAAAACTGACGACGCCACCTGACGAAAAATTAACGATTTATGAGCTACCGCAAGAGTTCAGAGTGAGTAAACTGAACAAAGTTCAGTAGAAAAAATTAAATTCATTCGGCAGTTCTTGCATTTAATGTTTTGCAAGATAAATGTAAAAACTCTTCATATGCCACTAACAAGGCTTGGATCTCAAGCTCATTAAATATTCTCCGTAATCTCTGCCATGATCCATGTAAATCAGCGTTATGAGAAATTTAGTTGGAATACTAATAAACTCAGTGTACGATAACTGAATGATTTGAATCATCGTCGCATTCCGTATGTCAGGAGCATGCAATAACTGCGATGAAAATTGCTGGAATAATGTGAGAGGGTCTTTCTCTGTGACACCCCTCTTTTAATAATTATTTATATATGACCCTAGATTAGTTCGGTATGTGTTAGTGTACGAGGATTGATCGGGGAACAGAGTGACAATTGATAGAGTATTATTTACTGACTCTCTAATATATGGGAATGAATGATTACTTGTCAGAGCTTAAGCACTAATGTCATCGGCTCACAACTATAATTGACGTTACTTCCCTTTTGACATGGACAGGAGTTGGAGCTTGCACACGACTGTCCTCGCCCACGTCTGAAGTTCCTGGTACAAGACGGCGCTTATATAACTCGAGTTATGTGAAGTCACAGGGCCGAAAGATACAACCGTTACAAACAAGTAAAGGGCTAACACAAGGAAGTGTTATGAGCAGATCACAATCAAAAAGATAATAGAAACTAGGAAATTACTCGAATGCGGAAGTTACTGCAGCCTATCTAAGGGCGAATAACAATGAATGAATGAATGAACTATCCTTCATAAATGATTCACAGAGCTAGAGCAACGTCATCATTGTGTGGTTTGGTCACCACAAACTGACTTATTAACGCTTCAAGTTCTAAGTTTTCTCATTCGGAAAGCAGACGTCAGAACTTTACAGTTAGAAAGTCAAAGAAGAAAAGTTAGAGGCAATAAACTGAATTTCACCGCAGATTGGGGTGAAGTCGCAACGACCATTTGACATTTGGGATTCCTGAGACACCAGCTCTTGTTGTGTACAACTCCTGTACTCCATGTTATTGTGCAGAAAATAATACATAACGTTTGATTAAATCTTCAGGAGATCGCCGTACGAATGTTACCCTATTATATCTAAAAAATTAATTACGATGCATTTTAAATCAATGCATTGGAATTCTATCAGCAGGAACCTGGACTCATTTAGACTCGGTGTTTAACAGCCGCAGTAACTACGGTCCAATAACAGTAAATGAGAGCATCAACCTATTTTTTCCTGCCATGTCACTTTGATTGTATCGTTGTTTGACGGCAGTTTGATCATCACAATAACCATTTCCTCCATTATTTCAATACATAAATGTAAAATTAATAGAGGCTAATTACTTCTCACAATATTTCCCGTTAACTCTTTGCGTGGTAACCGGCCTTACGAGCATTGCACTGACTCCAAGTGCACAATTATTTGCTGGCAACCTAACCGACGAGGAGATAAGTTATCTGACGTGATAAATATCTAGCCGTAATTACCCATGTCAAGTAATGCAGTTTTATTGCCATGCGCAATCAATGATCAGCTCTTTTTCCTTGGAAGGAAAGTAAATATTGGTAAACTAGTGCGTAGCTGAAAAACAGTTCTTACAAAGAAGCCTAACAATCGTGCTGACGATAACTGTCTCAGGGCGGTTTTAATCATTATTCCACAGAATTGATCTCAGGAAAAAATAAAAACCGGATCTTTGATAAGGTCTACGTATTTTTTTAATTTCCTAATTTCCTACAATTTAAGATTCAACAGCAGAATATGTCTCGAGTAATCAATGCTTAATTTGTGAACAAATTCGGCGTATCTCAAATCAAAAAACTTAATTTAGGGTTTTCATTGAACTTATGATCATTCTTGAAAATGCAAACCCGTATTAGCATTTTCTTTCAATTTCTAAAAGTGACGATCTGAAGTAAAGCGCTCAACTGAGATATTATTTATCAGATGAGCTCCAAGTACTTTATTAACAGTATCTCCCTAGTTATTTATAAATGTTTACTTTATGAAAGCCGACCGACCGTAAGTCGTCCTCCAACCGCCTCTTATATACTGAACGTAGAGTTCGAAGAGGTGCAGCTTACTGTAAACGTTCTTTGCACAGGTGCGAATGATTTTTATTTAGCTTCTTCTGCCCTGCCGTTCTTCTCATTTCATCGAAGGTCAAAACAAGAAGGAACACACGGTTGCCAGAAGCCATATCGAAGTCGCACGGCAATCTGTCGCCATTACAATCACAAAAAAGGCGGAGATGACTCTCGCTCACACAATTCTGGGCCATCGCACCTCATGCCTTATTTGCAGAGCACCAATTTCTCCTTATTTGACTCACATTGAGAGGCTTGGAAGCCCCAAGAGTCTTCAAAGAAATTCTAAATTGGATGTGATTGCCTCTAACGTCGAACGTCGGCTCTAAGAGGTATTCAGTTTTCTACGATACTTCAGCCGTTCCGGAATCAAATTCTTTGAAGCTACACTAAAGCTGATAAATTTAGTCCCATGATGCAGGAGGCAGCTGAAATCTTCATTGGTTGCGCCAGATATGAAGCTGCTGCTGTTAAGTTCAATCCTTACTTCTAGTTTTTGTTTAGAAAATCTGTTGTTTGAGAGCCACGTAAAGATGAGAGAAGGAAATAGACGTAAATAAAATGAGACCATTGGAACTCTTTTATATAACTGTAGTAAATAAAGCAAGGATTTCATGTCCATCTACTTTGCGTGGGTTCGAGTTCAAGTAATGATATTCGTACGGACGAACAAGTTAACTTGCGTGACCATTTTTTTGTGCGGATTTTTATTGCTACGGAAAAGATTCAGAATTCCATTGGAAGACATAAAAACTATATTTAAATTTGCTTATCTCAAAATTATCACATATTAACACGACAAGTCATTCAAACGAATTCAAATCTATTAATTCTATACGAGTTACCTCTCATCGATATGAAGAATATTCATAGTGCTTACATTGCTTGCGATGGGCCCTTTGCAGAGTTTCATGAGTTGTGTAATGAAAGAAATAGAGTGTTGTGTTGATCAATAAAGATGAGCACCCAGGTTCTGGTAAGTATTTCAAAAATTTAAATCAATGGTAGATCATAAAAAATATCTGTCACCGTGACACTCACAATAGGTTAAACCCTGGGTTTTTTAGTAAAGGTTGTGAAAAATAGTAAGAGTGCATCTTCAATCAGTGTTAAATTTTCGTTAACAAAATATTGATGGCCAAGATTCGGGGTAAGATCATGGGTAAATGGTCGGTAACCCATTGAGTCGTTTATGCAAACTGTGCCCATATAGACTCACTTTCTATACTACTTACCTACCTGTACCTCTGTATTGCCTTTGCTACCTATACCAAGTCATAGATAGGAGGTGTATACAACCCCTCACATATCCATCGGATCCCTTTCCTCAGGATCAGGTTAAACCTATGCATTAAATACTCTCGGGAACATCCTATTTTCGCTAGACAGCCAAGCATTAGCCGCAGTGTAGGGTCGGAAAGACCAATTTGGTGCCGTTAATAGGGCCGTTGCATCTTCATCACCATCGGGCTCTGCCTATAGGCTGCAGCATCAGAGCTCTGACGCTGCAGGTAGGTAAAAAAATTGTACAGGCAGGTAAAATATTCAAATTGCCAGTAAACATTTCATCCGTAACCACCCAAATTATAGGCAAACACTTTCCGTGCAGGCATAGCAGTCTGTGGACTAGAAATGATCATGTGACGTACATCGCTTTTGACGACACCCGTAGCACGTATACGTACGGGAGCATCCGGGCGTCGGAGCGATATAACGCCACAATTGTGAGTCATGCCTGGAATGTAAGGGACGGAAATAGGTCAGTATAACCCACAAATGGAGCTACCGAGTCGAAAAAGTGCATCGTCATTCGGACGCGGTTGACTCAGCAATGTGGGTCATCCAGACCCACATATTTCTCTCAGTGCTAGAGCGGCAACGGTGCCACTAAGAGCTCCTACGTGGGTCGGCAAGCAACATATCAGTCCCTTTTTTCCATTGGTCTAAATTTAACTAGCTTATTTATTTCAAACAAACGTAATACGGCTAAACCTGTTCACAGAAGGTGTTAGGTTACATACATATACTTAAGTTAGATACATTTCACAAATTTATTTGTAAAAATCATGGGGTTGATAACGAGTTATCACATGTTACTTTATTACATACATTATATGGTTCATTTGGCAATTACATTAACGCTGTAATAATGTCTATGATAACGATGTATGAGAACAATCTTTTACGTTATTACTTTTTTTTACTTTTTTTGATAACTCTCAAACTAGTAAGAACCTCAGAAGTCAAAACTGAATATGATTATTTGAAATATGAAATTCGTCACAAAGTATTATGAGTTAAAAAAATATTTTATCCCACAATGGTGCAGTCATTCCTTGACAAATTGTCAAGGTGTTCATGTAAAATAACGCTCGTGTTTTCAGCTTTTCTACCCGCAAGCTCAAAAAATTCAGATCGGCAGTAAAATATTCATGCCCAGGCCGCATAAGCCGGTCGCACGACGGTACTACAACACACTGAATGCTGCTGAATCAGTGAACGGCCGAGAACGGCTGTATTCCGGCAATGAATGCTCTAATATCCGCTGATGTGGCCGGTAATTTTTAAGTGGATAAAACTGACAAATTCTGTGATTTCATTATTATCATTACACAACATCGAAAATTACCAACTAGATGATAATTTTAAAACAAGATGAAATTCCTAGAAATTTTGTATAAATAACAACATCAAAGGAATATTCTGAATAGATGCGTTCAACTAAGAATTATCATTCAGGTCGATTGGCAGGTTTTAGAATTATACGAATGAGTCGCCAAAAAGCCATCGCCTCTTATACGAGGACCAAAGTTGTGAACGAAATCGCCTTGACTTCTTGGAAGTAATCTCGCGCAGGATATCCGCATGCACTCAAGAATTGTGACTAAAATCCTTGTTTTTATCCTTGCCTGCACAATGAGTGAAGTCGCTTACAGTTGGTGCCTCGATCTAAAGTATAAATTTATTACATCCGAAGAGCCTGGATTTCATAAATACTTTCGATTACTTCCTAATGCACCGCTCGAAGGATAAATAATTGCCTTAGAGTTAGAGTGCTGATGTCAGTTTAAAACGAGGCATAAAATCCTAAGAAGCTCTCGTAACTAAGAATTTACTTCTTAAATTATTGCTGTTGTGGCCGTTAGAAACTGGTCCAGAGCTGGGAAATTTGTGATATTCGGAGTAAAATTTGACTTCCATTCCAAGTCATTTATACAAGTCAACACCAACGTAAAAGTTTAGTCAATTTGGGGATAAAATATCTCTCATGATAGGGAATATTTGTGGATATGCGCTGCAGTAACATTGCCCGTAAACATTTATCCGTAGTAACCCAATTTATACACACACTTTCTTTATATATATATATATATATATATATATACATACTTCATAAATATAAAGTATATAATATTACTTTAAATATTTATTTAAACATATTTCATTTATGTTTATACACACATTTATACACTATACATTTGGTAAAAGCAACGCATGCATTTCAACAATCATTCAGATGAACTAAATTAAGTTTGAATTCAAATTCAGAGTGCCTATTATTGAAGGTGTAGAAAATTTTAATGCTGTGGTGTTTATATTTAGCAGTATATTTCATGTGAATAGGTTTAGGTTCCGTCTAAACTATTTTCGGAAACGTTTACTGAGATTGTTGGTAGGAAAACTATTTAGTGCAATAAAAAACAATGACTATTCTATGATCTCAACATAATAACGACGTCTCAATAGAAAAAAACACTCATTTGAATTCAATTAATTTCATGGATATAAGTACATAATACATATGAACACAATAGTTGTTGATTCCATGAATCCCTCTGAAAATATTCTCAATGTTCATTAAAATTTATCATTTTTCTTATCTTATTATAAAAAAACCTGGAATATTTCAAAACTCGTAAATATGGTCTCGATTCCAACAGTATGTAGTGATTAATATACAAATTGTAGCAACATTTCATCCCCAAAATATGAATCCAGAAGTGTTGTCAGGAGAACGCCCCAGTCGGCATCAAGTTCAACGAAGTGCAGAAAGGCGCAATGGAAATCAATGTAAAATGCAAAATCTTTTGCTCGTAAGGACGCCGTTGTCTCAAGGCATATTCCGTTGTCACAAGGCAAGAGGTCGTCGGCAATGAATTTTTTACTTTAAAGCAATAACTCTTCGTCTCTCCTTACGAACTGAATATTTTTGGTTTTTACATTTATTTCCGCTTGCGCCTTTCTGCAATCGTTGAATTTAATGACAACTGAAGCGTCCGCAAGCTGCGGCGTCTTTTCCTGGCGACACTTCTTCCGGATTTCATATTGGCGATATATTGTAATTTCAATTAGTGTCCAATGTCCTTATATACTGCTCGAGTCGGCATCAAATTTACGAGTTTTGAAATATTCCAGATATTTTAGTCAATCCGATATAAAAAACGCTAGATTTAGATGAATTTTGAGATTTTTTGTTTACTGAGTGATTTTTGGGTTTAAAAATTTTGCGTTGTATTCTCTTTACCTGTTTTATGTACGCATTTCCACCAAAATTTCAGTATTCATTGCTTCTTCTAACTTGAAAATGAGTGTTGCTGCATTTGAAACGTCGTCAATAAATTAAAATTGCTTCCTTGAATCTGCCTTTTGATCTACCAGCGTTGTCGGAAGATTTGGTCGACTCCGGGAAAATCAATAAATTCTCTGGCACGTGCAGAAACTAGCCAATTCTGCAATCTAAAACCGATATATGAACGATTTTATTCGTATAATTTTTATTAATACTTTTTTACCATTCACATAAATGATTTCGAACCATACCTACTATACCGTTTGTTGAAACACGTATGATTAATGACAGGAGAATGCATTATATTCCAATTTTTAGGGATTCCAAAACAGTTGACGTTAATAGATCAAAAGGCAGGTACATATAATATATTTTGCGAGGTTTGGAATATTTAACGACATTTCGTTTCATTTTCAAGTTACAAGAAGCATTGATCAACGAATTTTTGTGGACATAAGTACATAATACACGTAAATAGGATCACACACGAAAAATTTTCTAAGTTCCGACAATTCCGGTAGTTTGCAACATACAGCCGGAGTCCAATTCCCTTAGATTATGGCTCCAGCAATCATCGGTCGGTTAATATTGGGCGCCACTGCATGATGACGATGCTGATGGGTTCCTCCAGCACTGCATGATGACGATGGTGGTGGGTTCCTCCAGCACTGCATAATGACGATGGTGGTGGGTTCCTCCAGCACTGCATGATGACGATGGTGGTGGGTTCCTCCAGCACTGCATGATGACGATGCTGGTGGGTTCCTCCAGCACTGCATGATGACGATGCTGGTGGGTTCCTCCAGCACAGTGTGAGCGACGGTCTTGTGAGCTTGAGGTATCTCCAGTCCTCCAGACTGTAGGTGGCAGGTGAGACGGTCTCAATGTCGTGGTTGTTAGTCAGATTACTCCAAGGTCGTTAAAATGATGACGAAGTCTACTACCTTCATTGAAGCAAAATCTACAGAGAAAATCGGCTACTTGGGGAACTCCCCCGCTTTTTGCAGGGTCCATTGTTGCTTATAGTCCGGAGCTTTGACGTTTTCGTCTTGGGTACCACCAAGCCAACTGAGTTCGTCGATGATCATGAGATGAAGTTGTTTGTTTTTAATATTCAATGTCGTAGTCGTTGGTCTAACTCCTCCAATGCAGTCCAGATAATGAATTTTACAATATTCTTTAAAGCAAATTTTAAACACCACACCGGCCTTTAGATGACTCCAGCTTCTAAGCAGTGGTCATTGCTGCTAATAGTCTGGAGTTTGACATTATCATTGGTTTCACAGAGCCTGTTCAATTCATCGATAATCTTGAGATGAAGTGGCTCGATTTTAAAGTTTTAAGACAGCTGCGATAATTTTCTTAGTCCTCAGATTTCATATATTTGAGTTCACCTTTAATTTGACTCGAAATTAGTTTACTCAATTTTCGTTTAGTTTATATTGGTTATTTATGTTCGGATGTTTCAAGTTGTATATTGTTGTGTTTGAGGTATGACCCAGCTTGTTTGGTTAGAGCCAATCATGCGTTTAAGGGATGGCCAGAATTTTTTTTGGATCTGTTTGTGTTTCCAATGGGCTAATGAGGTCCTGCCGTGTCTGTGTTTGGAGAGGTCTGTATGTTGTGTGTGGCTTGGTATTGTGATTGAATGAGTAATGTTTCGTGGGTGAGTTTGATGCCGGGAATGATGCGGTGTGTTATGGTAGTGATTGAGGTATCGGTGGCGTTCTGTATGTGTTTAGTCCATTTATATGAGTATGTTTAATTGAAAACCAGAGAATTTGTTGTACTAACAAATTTCTTAAATTAGTTTTTTAAAATAAATAGAGCAAACGTTTTCACTGGTAAATTGAAAATCAGGGTACCGATGAATATTTTTATTTTGTTAACACCGTTTCGAATGTATCAATCATTCATTATCAAGTTACAAGACGCATTTTATGATGAAATTTGGTTTGACATAAGTATAAAATCATTACTGCATGATGGGACTCTAGCCATAAATCTTCTAACTACTGGATTTGTCCAAACCTTGGGACTGTTTTCGGAGAAATTTTTGGTACTGCAATTCATGTTCCTCTTCATATTTTCGTGATTTGGCAAATATTTTTAACCATATTGATTTTTCAGTAGTATCCTATTGAGATAATTTTGTACGTATGTCGATCCAAATTCTCAACGCGTCTTGTAATTTGATAATGAATGATTGATACATTCCAAACGTTGTTACCAGTGCAAATGAACGTTTCGATTTACCAGCGTAAATAAAAAATATTGTTCGATATATTGAAAAAAACTAATAAGAAAATTGACAATAAAACAAATTCTCTGGTCTTCATTGTATCCTGCTTCAAGGAACAAATTCTGCCAACCTATTCTATTATCTAAGTATGTGTCTATTTCTTCTAGTGTAACGTTTTTCTATAATATTTTTGGTCGGTCCGTCGGTATTCTTGGGTCAGATTTTTCACTTGGATGCGGTATGTCTGAGCTCTCGTGCGCTCTGCTAAGTTTGATGTTTTGTTGGGCTGAGAATGAAGATGAGGGAGGGTGACGTGATGAGTGAGACGTGATGATGACTAGGTCGTGAAGATGATGGTGGAGGGCCACTACTTCTTTCCCTCTGGGATTAGTCCGTCGGGTTCGTGGCAGAAGTACCCTCTGGAGGAGGCGGCATGAGGGTATGGGAAGAGGGGGAAGCGAAAACACAAGTATTTGATGGAGATGCAGTCGTATGTTAAAAAGAAGAGTATAAACAGAGGTATAAAAGTGGAGTCATCAGTTCCTAGTGACACGCACTCTTGGTGAGAAGGCTGTTAGGTCCAATAGTGACACGCACTCTTGGTGAGAAGGCTGTTAGGTCCAAGTGGGGCACATGAGAGCACGAGTAGAGAGCACAGTCACAACCACTAATAAAGACTAAGGGAGCCTCATACTAATTCATTCTATCATGTTCTGGTAATGTGTAGCGTTCATCCATAGCGTTCATCCATAGCGTTCATCCATGTAGCGTTCATCCATGAAGCGCATGAAGCAGACTTGATGATGAATGGTAGGCAAGATATCGTGGGTGAGATACGGCAACGGCACGACTGCAGTTAGGGTCCTGGAAGATTTAAGAGTCAGTGGGACCCATTAAGAGCTACAATATCGTGCGCCGACGAGGTGTCGTAGCTCCAATAAATGCCGGCGCAGGGCAATCGCAGCCCATTTGTCTATCAGCTTCATAAGACCTAGCCTCGCAGCACCTCTCACAGGGAGGATGGCTAGCCTTGAATGCAGGTGCCTTCAGCAAGTCGCTGACACAATAAAGAATAAACGATCACCATTAGCCACGGCCCAGTGGCGGCCAGCCGTGCGTCGGTTTATTGCTGGCACGCGTCACAATTAGCTAACTCTGAACTGCACATATAGTTCTTATGTATATTGTTGCTCCTTAAGTTTGCAGTAGTAATGACATGTGTACACAAGTTGTAAAAAAATACAGATATTTTACTAATCATTGCAACAGTGTCATAAAGTGTTTGATGAATTTTTATAAAGAAATGTTGCCTAATAACTGCTTGTAGGTTTACAAGTAATAAGTGCATTGCATGCGAGAGAAATCAAATGTGATTTATGATTAACATTTCTACGTTGTAACAAAATTATCTCTAAGTTTTCCTTACTCACTGGATTGCAACCTAATTTTTACATGAGAATTCGCGGTATACCTAAAAGAGATTATATAGCAAGGATTAAAAAAGCACATTAAAATCTCAACATTCGACTTTTCTTTTACGTCGAAATATTAAGTAAATAAACAAGCTGATCAGCCAATGCATCAGTTTACATCAAATGTCAGCTGATGACCAGATCTGATTTTTGATGCAATTGTTTCGTTGTCAGGAAGAAGTCAAGCAAAATCTGCCCATTTTTTCCTTGTCCATCAGACATAAAATCACCATTTTGTCATCTGACCTATATTCGCATGACTTCCTACACTTTTACTAAGATTCTGGTCATGTGGCTCAAGTTAGACATGAACACCAGAAATGAGCAACTATAGGACGAACGTATGAGGAGATTGAATTGTGTAAATAAAGTGAATGAGGAATAATGGGGGGGGGCGAAGAAATAAATATGAGCGCGGAACATCGTTTCCCCGAGGGCACGGGATTTACCTATAAATATTACTAGCCTTGAAATTTTTTTTTCATAAATGAAATTATAAATTATTAAGAATTAGTTGACTAGCAATCCAAATGTTGCATTGGCAATCCACATTACTTTACAAAAGTAAATTCGCATTAACTTCTCCGAATGAAAGGATTTCAAGACCTCTTGGCAATTGTACCGGGCATTTATGACAAGAACTATTCTTTTGATTGCGTTGCGAGGACAACATCTCATTGCACTCTCGCCACCACATAGAAGTAGAGCAATCATCTTTTGATCGTCGACCGCAATCTCGCCCGATGATGACGGTCGCTCGTTAAAACTTTAGGCTCGTAATGGCTTCTGCTCGCATCGACTGCTCAACGACTTCACAAGACGTTCCATAAAAGAATTCAAAGGCCCCATAACGGCTTCTCGTAGTGTTTTATTTGAGGGGAATATTCGTCATCGCTTGATGTTCCTGCGCGGATGCGCTTGAAACATACCGAGCTGAAAAATTGACAGGGAAAACTTCTTGCACTTTGACTGTCGGAGCAATGGTCGCCATATCACAGAATTGTCGAGTTCGAGTGTATCCGAAAAATGATTAAATTAAAAGTGAGACTTCCATTGATCTCCAAAATAGATGCTTCTTTAATAGTGTTGTCAGTTCTTTGCTAACGAGAGTGACACAGATTTGATGAAACTGATAGACATTGAGCGCTCGTGCGTTCACTCTCATGAAAACGAGGCAGCATGCGTGACTCCAGAACTGAAAATTGTCGAAAAAGTTAAATTAATTAAATTAAAATATCCTCCTTCAATCTGTACAGGCAACTAAATGGGAAGTGTTCAAACCCATTTTGTTATAATTATCACATTTCAAATTTAACGCAGTTATTCAGCGGCCAGGCGGGTCGCGACTTTGCTTAAACGTTTTTTCAGGCTTTCACTCCAGCGAAGCTGAAGTCCGGCTACGTTGGCCACCAACATGCAAATTATCTTCAGCCACCATCTCTGCTACTCGTCCCAGTATCATCCTAATGGCTAGTGTGTGTGCTCTCAGTTAGTTTGATCATCATTGCTCTGGACTGACGAAGATGAGACTACGTCACTAGTCTACCATCTACTAGACGACGATTGATGATTAACTGATAATTGATGCTTAACTGATAGCTTATGCTTAACTGATAATTTGTGCTTGGCTGATAGTTTATGCTTAACTGATAATTGATGCTTGGCTGATAGTTTATGCTTAACTGATGATTGATGCTTGGCTGATAGCTTATGCTTAACTGATAGTTTATGCTTAACTGATAATTGATGCTTAACTGATAATTGATGCTTAACTGATAATTGATGCTTAACTGATAATTGATGCTTAACTGATCGTTGATGCTTAACTGATAATTTATGCTTAACTGATAATTGATGCTTAACTTATCATTGATGCTTAACTGATATAATTGATGTTTAACTGATAATTGATGCTTAACTGATAAATTGATGCTAAATTGATAATTGATAAGTTTATTTCTTGTTAATAAAATTTTGAAAGACCTTTCGTACCATATTGTTGTTTACCTGCTCTCGCCAGAAAATTATTTTCGTCAAAAATATCAATTAGTCAAGTTGTTCCAAAACATTTATTCGATTTCTTAAAATGTTTGTAGCTGTAGACATGAAATGTTTATTCTGAAGATTATAATATTTTCAATAAATCTTAACGCTCGTAGGCTAAGAAATGGGTAGAAGGAATTTAGATAAAAATTCGACATTTAACATTAAGAAAAGTTGTAGAAGAAAGTTTGTAACACTTGTACAGTTCTGGGAATTCTCGCACAGAAGTTTGGCATATAAGATTTTTGAAATTGTAGAATTGACCATAATGTAAAGGTTTTTGCAATTAAAAAAAAATGAGAATAATTGCGCTGCATTAGCCAGCTACAGATGTAAAGTACACATACTGAACTTGTTTCAGTATACCGACCACATTTCCACCTGGTATGTTGAATCATCTCTAATTTCTGTTTTACACGACTGCTCATACTTCATACACTATCTAACACACGCTGCTTGCATTCATTCGCTATCCCATCCACGCTGCTTACTTTGAATACTTTGAATAATGATGAAAGCTAGCACACGCTGCTGGCTTTCATCCGCTGTCCAACAATCGAGGTTTGCCGTCCCTCATCTCCTAAAACATTCTTCCTTTCGGAACCCAGAAATAAATTCTTTATTGCGGAACCCAGACAGTTTCTGGTCACCATCCCCCCGGGGCGGCGCCCCTCGTTCGGCGCAGGCGGCCGGACGCCAGCAATTATCATACAAACGAGCTGCAAGGTCGCCACCCTGCATAAAAATCTGTTCGTTAATTGCATTCCCGCTTACATGATGGGATGTGCGCGGCCGACGATTGCTGCAGCTGAGGTGTGCATGAAAACTGCTAACGTAATGTAGCAGTTCTGCACCTGAGCTCAGCATTTAATGACGTGACTATAATGTTCATGGGGACGGTTAATAGTTCAAATGGAGGCGTGCATCTGTGTCATAAAAATCATACTTGAATTACCAGAGGCTATTACTGCGGTTGCTCTGTGTTAGAACTACCACCAAGGTTTTCATGAAAGGCTTACCACCCGCGCCTATCAGCAGACCGATCGCTGAAATATTTACCAATATTGATTGGTAAATATTTCGCTGCCTTCTGTGTTACTGTGTTAATGTGTGCGTAATAAATGGGAAACATTTTGAGGTTAATATTAAGAAATATACGATAAATTCGCGAAGTCGTGACCAGCGTTAATTCACGTATACATATTTTTAACTTGTTCTGACGAGAATAGTACAATTTTTTAACTGCAGGGTGCAAATTAATGCCATTTTCTTCATGATTGTAAACTCAGTTACTGAGCCGTGTCATAAAACTTTGAAGCAAATGAAGCCCCAATCTCATATTGAAATCATTTGAAAAAAAAAATCATTTTAAAATTTCACTAAAATATATTTTTCTGCAAAGTGTGAACCCGAAGAAGCCGTATTGGTAATTTCGAGTATACAATCGACTGTTTATTGTACGACTCGCTTGTAAAAAAATTACCGAATATAAGTAATTCAAGCACAGGAAACAATAAAATAATATGACGAAAAAAACTAGATAAATAATATAATTGGAAATTTATATTACTAAAAATACATGCCATAACCTAAGGTATTTAGAAAAAATTTCAAATTTGAAACAGGAGCCGAATGATTTGCCAGACCATATACCATTCATGGGATGCCCAAAATTTGTTCGTTTGTTCTAGAAAATCGTTTAAACTCTAGAATCATGGATGTGCAAAATTTGTTCGTTTGTTCTAGAAAATCGTTTAAACTCTAGAATTATGGGACGTGCAAAATTTGTTCGTTTGTTTTAGAAAATTGTTTAAACTCTCTAGAATTATGGGACGTGCAAAATTTGTTCGTTTGTTTTAGAAAATCGTTTAAACTCTATAAAATTGACTGACCACGAGTCATTCAGCCACCACCACAGACTATCGCTAACTTTTCTCCAGCTCTTGACGGCTGTGCGACTTGGTGGTTGTTTTGAACAGTGAAATGCGAAGCGCTGCCGCTCGTGTAGCGACATAACAATTAGTTTCCGTACCAATTTCTGGCAAAAAAGCGGAAAACAGATCACAGATACGGCGGTCATGCGTAACTGCGTGTGTCGCTCGTGGTATTCACGCGAAGAAAAAAAAAATGAAAAAATGTCCGAACAAACGTTTTATGATTATTTTTAGCGCATTTTCTCATTTATGGAAAAAATATAACTCAGTACTCACTGCAGTGAGTGACAGAGAGCGCATTTTCTCGTCGACGAAAACTTGAGGTCACGGTGGACGGACAGACGGACAGACGGACAGATAGACAGACAGACAGACAGACAGACAGACAGACGGACATGGCGAGCACAATAGTGCATTTTTTTCCATAAATGAGAATTGCGCTAAAAAGGCGCTAATGTGCTCGTCATGTTCGTCCGTCCGTCCGTCTGTCTGTCTGTGACTTCACGTTGCCGAGTATCCATGATACTCGGCAACGAAAAAATGCTCTCTCTGTCACTCATTGCATTAGTGAGTACTGATATATTTTTTAATGTTGCGTTTGATACAAATCATGGGATGAAAAATAAATTTGTAACGACATTTTAACAGTAAACTTTAGTGATTTCAAGATTTTACACTATATCCATTGTTGTTTCATCTCTCATACTTTCGTTAAAATGATAAATTCTGGCATTTAATCTTATACTGAAAGGTCGTAGGAGTTCTTAAACTTATTTTCGCTGATTTCCGGTCATGAATTTGGTGGAAAAGTATCTGCCAACGACTAGAAACTGGCGTATGATCCTCCATTTATTTCAAAACAGAATCCTGAACCTGTATTTAACCAAAAACAGACGCATTAATCTGAATATAAATAAAAACCGACGCACAAACCTGTGTCAAACTCAACACAAATCAATAAACCTGCCTTTAACTCAAAAAGGACGAAACGAATAAGTCAGTATCAACATCAAAATCGACGCATGAACTTGCATTTAACTCAGAACCAAATAATAAACCTGAATTTAACTAAAAAACGCATACCCATGCATTTAATTCAAAACCGACGCGTGCCCTTGCGTTTCTGTCAAAACTGACTCAAAGTACCCGAAAATAACTACAAGCCTACGCAATAGTCAACCGTTAAATAAAAGCTGACGCTTGAACATGTCTTCCGTACAGATGCCATGCCTGAACCTGCGTTTGACTAACAACAGACGAATGAATATATATTTAAGTAAAAAACTAAGCAAGAGCCTGAATTTAACTCATTAACAGCGCATGGACTTGTCGATAACTCAAAACCTGTTTACGATATGAAGAGCTTGTTTGCATTCAACAAAGATGACGAGGCAATTTACATTTTCTAAAGCAAAGACACGTTGCCATTACGCATATTCTCAGGAATATTAATTTGCACAGGATTTGCCGGATCTCAAATGATAGTAACTAATTCTTGTGCTGCTAGTCAAGCATCTTTTAATCACACCGTAGGCGTCCTGTTCTGTAAAGAAATCCTGTGCTTCCGCCTGAACCGTTTACTGGAAAGATTACATCAGCCATGCAATGTTTAAACCTTTAACTGTTTAGCGGGGAATCTAATCAAGGGATCCAAAAACATTCGAAAGAGGGCAAGTTTTCTCCAGCCTGCGGCGCGCGTGAGTTACAAACGGAATGTAATCAAGGCAGGCGTACGTAGAGCAGTAGTCAGCATCACGCTCGCCCACGCTCGCGATTGAACAAGCCAGGCAACGTTATACCCATGGTTGTACTAATTCAACCATGGTTATACCCATGGTTGAATTAATACGATATTAATTCAACCCTGGTTATACCAACGTGCCGTCCATTTTTCCGAGCCGGGACTGAACGAACGATTTTTTTTTTAAAATGAATTAGATGAATGAGCGTTTTTTATATGAATCTATGATCAATTGTGTAGCTGCGACTCGCTAAAGGTTTCAAATTCTTCATGCCCATTGCTCACGATAGATTTCAATCGTGATAAATTTCACTCACCAAGATGGGAACATGTTTTTCTTCTTAAAAAATTATTATAATCAGGATAAATTTTACCGAGTAAGTTATTATATATTATATTTTTTAATCCTCTTCATTGTAGTTGCAAAGTTGTGTACTCTTACCATAATCACCATTTTATTGTTTGTAGAAGCAATTATTATTATGATCGCTTATGTGTTATGAGGAAGTTGCTTATTAGTTGCTGTTGTGCTCATTGAATATATTATAGGGTTAGCGTCTGCTTCTGAAATGGTTAACAGTCTTTTTACTATTGCGTTGTGTCTATGAGATATTTTATCTTCATTACGACACCCTTCACAGTCATTTTGAGCAACTTAACTGCCATTTTCCTATATTGTTATCAATAACTAGTTTTTTATTATTCTTTCAAGTATCATCATTGTGTGTTCAATTTTCATTGTAATCTACACACGATTGTCCCAATGAACTACGTCATCTTTATCATGGTCTAGCCAATTGTTGTCCTGATCGACCTTAAAGATTGATAATCTTCATCATTATAATTATTATACAATGCAATGTTTTTTCTACTTAAATATTATTCATCGCTTCTGAATGCATTATATCATGCCACTATATATTATATCATGCCACTCTAAGCTACTTGACGATACTTCAGTTCTTTAGCGCCGACGATGACGAGGGTCTGAAGTAATCGCATGTTGGATATCAAAGTTTCCAGCCTCCTCTGCTGCCTACTAAAAATACACGTGAGAGCCAAAATATATTCTATTCGGTTAGTTAACTTTACTTCTTTTAGGTGCAGTTTCCTGGACTTCCATTAAAAATAGAGAGAGTTTTATGGAGCTCTAATATTTACAGAAAGGCCTGAGCTTTGTTACAACTGAAGCGTTTCCAGCGTGACTGACAACCGAGGCAGCCTTTCAACTTCGGGCAAAACTGAAATACATTGAAGTAAATTATTTGTTTCACGGTATGCGATTATTTCATTGTGTTTAATGTTCTTAATTTTAGTTGAAGATGTGATTGTTTAATGATGATGGATACCTCATATAATTAATCGTAAAATTCAGTAAAAATATATTTGCACAAGCTGGGCTACTTTTTCGAGTAATACAGGAAAGACTACCTAAACCTGTCAAGATCAGAATTACGAAAAAGTATCAACACAAAATTATTTGCTAAATCAATCTCACTCTCTGGTATAAGTTCATGCATGGCGACTGCCTGAAAGTAATCAGGGACCTACAAATGATTAGTATGAGCGCCTTCAAGAACAGACTAGACGAAGCTATGCAGGAGCCTATGTTCAGTCTTAAAATGCCTAGCACCTTACGGACCAGGCAATAAGCCCAGCAGCTATCTCAATCAATCGTCAGCTATGGAAAGATCGGGTTCCAAAGGCCGGATCTCTTGTGGAATCAAGTCACGAAAAGAACAAGAATCAGCAACAGGCCATGGGCCTCTTTCTTTCGTGCCGACAGGTCTATTCAATTCTATTAGTCGTTTCCAAAGCTGAAGAAATGAGACCCAACATGACCCTGGCACAGGCAGGCCACGCACATCAGTTTGTGAATAAAATATTGATGCTGTTTGTGATCTCATTGAAAAAGATAGGCGAATTTATTAATTTCTTTTGAATCTGTAGCAGACGCACTTATAATCTTTGTTGATTCTGCACACGCAATCCTGGTGGTGGACAGCTTGTGACTGAGCAAGCTCGCCGCTCGACGGGTTTGAAGGTTATTGCGCCCAGATGAACTTCAGCCTCTGCCTCATCTGGTAACTGCCTTCAGCCTCTGCCTCATCTGGTAACTGCCTTCAGCCTCTGCCTCATCTGGTAACTGCCTTCAGCCTCTGGGCATTGATTAGAAGGAATCAATGCCCAGAGGCTGAAGGCTGTTGCGCCCAGATGAGCAAATTTTCTATGGAAATTTTAAACAACTGGGATGAGAACATTGACATTTTTTTTTCGACGCAAATTTAGAAAGAGTCGGTCAAAGAAAAATATGAGCGTTCAATCGAAAAGGTTTTGGCTACTGTTTTTTGGGATGCAGAGGGGATCATGATCGTCGATTTCCTTTAGAACAAGAAAAATATTACCGCTATTTATTATGAAGATATTATGGGAAAATTTTTCAAGAAAATTGCAAAGAAAAAACCCGGAAAAAGCATCGGCCGTTCTCTTCCACCACGACAATGCACGCTCGCATGTGATGCTCGGCAAACGAGAGCTGATTTCTTTAGGAAATCATTCATCACCCACCTTACAGACACGACTTAGCCCCCATCTGACTTTTTTACAAACCTGAAAAATTCATGAAAAGTTACCTAGTTTTCATCAGTTGAAGCAGTTAAAGGAGCTGTCATAACACTGTTCAAATAACATGACTCATTTTTACACGGATGGACTATAGGCTCGGATCAACCTTTACAGAAATGCATTGACCGAGATACAGCAAATGTTGAAAAATAAATATTATGACTTTCACCGTTCTTCCAACCGTTGTTTTCCCACGAACCTTTTGAAGCCTCCTCGTATCTTGTTGACACATTATTTAACTGAGGCTTTCCATGTTTACCAATCGTGTACCCAAATGTTATTAGCACCCCGTGTTATCGAGCACTGCGTCTATCCCTCAATAAGTTGATTAAAATATCTTCACCAACCGTGGTTACAAAAAAGGGGCAACGTACGTTATTAATAAATTAGGTGTAAAGTGTATAATCTGTAAAGTGTGTAATCTGTAAAGTGTAATTAAAGTGGTAAAGTGTATAATCAACCATATAACCAAGCATATGCGTATAACCATACAACCAACCATAGGTATAACCATCCAATAACCATACGCGGTAGGAGAATCTCTCAACTAATTGGGTCTTTCATATCGTGAAACCACAAGTTTTTCGGTTATTGATGTTGCACGGCTTAGACAATTGATGTTGCAAGCTGATGTTGCACGGCTTTGCCCATGAAAAGTCTCAAGCTGTGAGGTAGTCTATGATGCCGTCATAACACTTACAAGTCTTTTCATTACTTTTAATGGTTCTCTCTGACGGTGCTGCCAACACGCGGTCCAAACAGACGACTCAATTTCAGCCTTGTGTACCTCGTCGTTGCATCTCGTGATGACTCAAAAGTCCCTGGGACATCGCGTTTTTGTCAGAACGCGCATGAGAACGAGTCGCGTTCAAAATTGAACGAAGTTGAGAAAAGACAACAATGACTGCAAAGTTTTTGCAACATCGAAGCTTCTATATACAATCAGAGATATTAGTTCCTATTTTTTCGTGCGAATGAGGTTATTATGCTCTTCTCGAAGATATACAGTAACCGGCAGGTGATTAAACGATCTGAGGCAAAAATTCAAACTAAAATTGAGAAATTAATTCTTTGATAGTTGGTCTCACATATGGTAAAGTACTCTTGTAATACGAGAAGCTAATTTCGAGTCTGAGGATGAGAACACGCGGCAATTGGATGTGAATTGCTGGATTAATGTTTTAAGGCGAGCCCAGACATAATTTAATCATATCGGGCTTGAATTGAAACAATACCGAAATGGGTTTCAGTAAAGCAACCGTGTCTATTGCCACATAATTTAGGTTTCAAAATTTCAGACATTTGGAACAGATAATCTCAAATCAAAACGATCTGATCAAAATGAGAGTTTATCACAGGAAATCAGTTGTTAATTTGAGTTGTTGTCTGAAAACATTTAACTTGCTTCACGATTCTCGTAATCCCTGTTTGAGCGTCTACGCTGTTCGCATTTTGCTAAATAATTATATTTCTAATTATAAATTTCAGGATTTATCTTCGAGATATCTATACGATGTTACAACATCTACTAAAAAATTTCTATTAAGTTCCAAGTTTTGATATCAATTAAAATTTGAGTAGGCCGGTCGTTGTCCAAATTAGGGGAGAGAAAAATTTGTGATGTTTTTCAAATAATTTTTAAAAGCTTCATCGAGTGCAGTGTTCTCAAATTCGCTTCTTGGGATCTCAAGCAAGAATGCGGAAAATTTCGGTCAGCGCTTGATAAAAATTCAGCGATAGTCTG
Organism: Hyalella azteca; assembly: GCF_000764305.2. Classification (NCBI taxonomy): domain Eukaryota; kingdom Metazoa; phylum Arthropoda; class Malacostraca; order Amphipoda; family Hyalellidae; genus Hyalella; species Hyalella azteca. The sequence continues at coordinate 372,442 of NW_025943383.1, read as the reverse complement.
TAAAGAAAATCTGATGTGAAATTTGTTCGAGGTTCCGTCCACATGAAAGATGTTGCAAAAGATACGGACTATTTAGAAGTGACTAATTATTTTAAAGACAAATAAATAGCATGTACACAATCCATGTATAATTTTTGCACTGTCATAATTCTGGATAATAAAAATGCCCTGGTAGAACCACTGGGAGCACAAAATTTTTCTCATTATGACGATAATCAAAGATAATTTTGTAGGATGGACCGGCGTTCTGTAGTGGCCGTGTGAGTGGAAGCTATCAATACGTCACTCGCGAACCTCTAAGAGCTCTTTGGCGCCCAAAAGAAAGAGCATCAATCACGACAATGCCATGATTTTTTCAAGCCCCAACTTAGCGTTGGAATTATAATTGGCTGAGAAGAAGATTCCCTCGTCCTGCCAGCCAGACAAATGACCACCGGCGTCACGATTGTTTGTCGTAACTTGGATCATTTGAAGAAGAATTCTTGTAAGATGCGCGAGCTGCTGCGATGCGACTTCCATGAAACTGGCCAAGTCCACGTAGTCTTCTAACGACTTTCTGATTGAATTCCAGATTACCGACGGCCAAACTTTGCATTGTGATGGACACGTGAAGGGCCAAAGTCCTCGGCGGCCTACGTCATAATCAGTGGCCGTTGGCGAACAAAAGTTTATAAGGAGCTTTCATTTGACGACCATACATCAAAATTTTGACAGCCTCAAAATTCTCGAATTAATTTTTTCGATGGCCAAGCTGATAGAAAGGGACGTAAGTTACAAAGGGAAGAGAATCATTATGGATGTTTGTAAATGAGATACATGTTCTGCTGTTCGCTCAGTAATAAATTATCTATACAGAGCGGATTTCTTTAGACTTTCACATAATTGATTAAAATTATGTCAGCAAACTTATTTACGACTTTACTCTTGACATCGATCTATGTGTGAGTGTTGTAAGTATTTGATCCAAAAATTGCAATTGTTCAATCAATGTAATTCTATTCCTTATTTATATATTATTTATTTTATCCTGAATTAACAGAGTGACCAAAAAAGAGGGGCCTATGCCCGAAGCCTTGAATGAAATTATTCGTCACAAATGAAAACAATTATAAAAAATGAAAGAGTTTATTATATAATTAAGATCTACTAGGATTTTAGTCTGACTACTTGCAAAGTTTTTATGAATATGCCATTAATCTCGCATAAAGAACTGCTGCTGTTTAATAAATAATTAAACATCACGTCTTGAAGGAACTATAAGAACAATTATGATGAGGGTACCAGAATGGCTGCTCCAGCAATTGGCCGCATTTGACTGTCGTGGCCAAGCAACTCTTCAGGTTAATTAACTTGCAGGCGCATCTGATCTCCTGGTCACTCAGCGCGGTTATAATAGGCTTCATTATTTGACAATTGAACGCCCGTAGAAGAGCGTCATTGTATGAAAATAATTGTTGGATTATAGTCACTCATTTATTATCGGGTTGGCTGATTATTTATTGGCGTTTAAACTCCTCGTTAATTCTGCCATGATGCACCAATAAGTGTAAATTATGACTAATTCAGCTGGTTGTTAGTTCAGGCACAAGTATAGAGAGTTGGACACACAAAAAGATCGTTTTTATTCGCTTAGGTTCTTCTTGTTGTAATTGCTATAAATACATTTGGAACGAATTAGAGAATTTCTTGCAGTCTCAAGGTAAACAGAACAAAAATTTCCTTAATTTTTTAACTTGAAATAATGTCTGTCGCATTTTTCAATCAATTTGATGCATTCAAGATAGGAAATAAAATTAATTCCCCGTGAAGGGGAATTAATTTTTGTCCTCTTTTACAACACTTCTCTTCAACTTCAATTCTTCGTATTTTTGTGTTTGTTCGTATGCAACAAATCTTAAAATCAATATTTGACACACTTCTACCAGTCCAGTCGATCTGAAATTTTGCACACTTGCGTAAAGTCGGAGACAATGCATGAATCAGTCGACGGAATGGATAATTTAAAAATAAAAACGTTTTTATTTATTTTATTTTATTTTTCCTAATATATGAAAAAAATTCATTTTACATGTGTAACATCGGAGACACTGGATTCTTTAGAAATGTTGTATTTAAAAAATAATTTTTAAACTCATATAATGAATATCTTATTCATGTGCCACGGAAGAAAATGTACTATTGAGCATTCTTATCATTTGCGACAATGTAATCGGTTAAACATTATATGTTCGGAAGACTGAGGTGACATGATTGAGTAGTGTCGATACTATTTAATATTTTCTCTATTTTATTTTCTCCACAATTTATCTCGCATCCGTTCATCGATTTATCAGGATTTATTTGTGCAAAAGATCAGTCGTAATAAGGGGTTCTTCATTATTATATTTATTCTAATTTTCTCTTCGTAGTAGTAAATTGATATAATATTTTAATGAACTGTAGTCTAAGAGTAACATCAGGTGCCGTCACGATTTGCACATTTCAGTACAACATCGCCTTGCGACGCGATCGGACAATTTATTCGGTAATTTCATGCAAGTTCAGGCCTGGAAACGTTGGGCTGAAGGCAGCCGTGATTGATGGTCGCGTGTAAACAGAGCGTGGACGTTGCCAATAAATTACAGCGACTCTTCTTGATCATGGGCAAAGACAACCCAGCAACTTAGGTGGCCGATTTCGGTGCACCTAAATTGTACCAAAATTGTCAATTACCTTTACTAACTTCGCCGTCAGCTTATGCAGCGGCTTTCATTCTGTTTATATTTTTTTCATTGTTCTTGGACAGACGAAACTAGCATAAATATAGCAATTACCATTACAATCTCACGTACCCGCAGAAAAACACGGCTTCGAAAGTTTGAGTCCCAAGTAAGCATTTTGATTCCAAAATTACAGGCAAACAATGATATGTTAATTTGTTTATCTATAAAATAAGTTACTCGGAATCTTATCAGCTGCGTGAATTTTTTTGGAAATCTTCTACTTTGAGCTCTCTAACAGCTGCCAGAAATTTGGAATCCGTTAAGGAAGTAAAACTCCGAAGTTCGATAGAATGAGGCAGGATATCGAGACTCTAATTGCAAACTTTCTCCATTGCCAACAGCAAGAAAAGCGTTCCTGTCGTGGAAAAAGACGCTGGTGATGAATCTTGGACAAGGGACAGTTTTCAGAAAGGCTCCCATGGACACTAAGAAACTTTTTCTCTGAAATAGACATTTTTTTCTGAAATCGAAAAAATTATGGATGATTTGGGGAGCTGCAAAAGTTTATTATAGGCATTTGTAGAATATACGAGTAGATACTAACCTCATTAAAAATGTAAATATTGTAGTGGGATCAAACATTCTGAGCTATACGCAATTGGAACAAATGGTCAAGCATGCGGGAGCGAAACCAACATGAGTCGCGCAACTGCAATACCGCAATAATCCCGTCAGTGGACTGAGGATGAAAGTATTGACAGTCAGCGAGGGTTCTGCTAGGCGATGTCAATGCAAATTAAGCTGGTAATCCATCAAATTAAGAAATAGTATCACTATATGAAAAGAAGTGAGACCTGAAACGGATGGGTACTTTTGACCAGACATTCTGTAGACCGACGATAGACAACAGTAACTAGTAATTTTATTTTCGTTTTCCACCCTCCACGATATTCGACTCGTCATATCGAATAGAAACATTTACAAGGTCTACAATGGAAGCTTCTGGTTATGTGAGAAGCTCTGAAAAGTTCATGGATTCTTTCAAACAGTTTTTCATGTGCGTAAATACTTCTATAAATAATAATTACAGTACATTAATTAAGTAAATTATAATATTTGACATAATTTATATGTAAGTAAGCAATTTCATGAAAAATTTTTGTCTTCCTATTTTATCAGTAGAATGAAGTGCATATTTGAATGGAGTGTGGTCTCAAAGCTTTGTCAAAGAATGCAGGTAACGTTAAAAAAATCATGATTAAAGGTACGTGTTGAAAAGTATCAAAAAGAAAATTTTGAGTATCTTCATCAAAAATGTATAATTAACCTGCTCTATTATCAATTGATGAGCTGGTCAATGTAACGCTGGCGATAAAATTACTTTACCATAAAAAAATATTCTACCCAATAATTTCACTCTTAATTACTTGACTTCTTGTAATTTAGGCTATCAAACAATCTGAAAACTATCAGGATTTACATTCTCAAACTCGTGACCCTTATCTCTAACATGTAAAGGCACAAAAATTGTTTTATCTGCCTCTTAATTACAGAAGAGGTTCAGAACTTGGCTTTATCGCTGGAAGTCAAGAGTCTCTGACTGAGTGTCTTACCTTTCATTAAACAAGCCTTCATAAACGAGATACAATCTGGAAAAATACACCGGAATAAAACGGCCCAGCAGCCATCAGGATGTCGCTCAATCATCCCAAGAGTCATCAATCTTCTCCAGTGTTGTAGGAATTTTCTTGAAAAGCCCGAGCGAGTTTTGCGTTTGTGCAAATGTCAAGTCTTCGCTAGAACGTTAAGCGTTTCAACGTAAACTTAAGAAACTTTCACAGCTTCGAGGAAGCCGGCAATTTTCCCGCAGTTGGTAGAACAAAAGAATCTACTGATAAGCGTCTATGCTCACTAAATTACGCACACCTCCGAACGCCCAATGAATTAATTCATTTAACTTCGTCATTTTATCGCAAACTGAACACAAAGAGCGGAAAGAAAAACTTTTATTAAATCTAAATTACATTGATCTAAATAAATATAGAAGCCTTTTCTCAACGAAAAGAAATTTAAGCAGGATAGTGGAGTTGATTAATAACTGAAATAAAAACATATATTAGGACCTCACTCCATTAACTATAATTTCAAGCAAACTCTATCAAGATACCATATTGCTCCTCATTATCTTGTGCTAAGTACGCTTAAATAATATTGATAGTAAAGGGATCAGAGAGAGAACAGCAATACCATGCATAATGTCGGCTTCTTTGCCTCGCTAATAACGTTCATGCATATGCATGGACATTGATAAGCGGCATAATCGACTGCAAGCTATTCTATTATTCGAAATGCTGCACATCAACATAAGCGGACGGAATGGTTTTCGTCATTAATATTTTAGGTGCATTATAAGCACCATGCATATGCTATGCACGTATGTATACTATGACTTTGACCGACTCATGTGCTCCGGTTGTATTATGTACTGTGCCATGTCACATATAGTCTCGAAAACTACTTATATTGAACAAAGAAGGTTATAATCAGTATTTGTAACAAGAATCACCCGAGTTGCTTCGTTAACTTATTGCAACTTGAATTTACCTCGTTCAAATGTTGGGCGCTAGAGGCCAACGCGCTTCATTCCGCCTTAACGGCATTCGAGCAGCCTTCTTCATCGGCCAAGTCGATCATCTTGATGAGGTTCCGGCGTATCGATGGATCAGTGCAAACACTTGCATGTCTCGAGGCACCGCTCATTATGCGGATGTTGAGGAATGTTTGCAAATTAGTGAGTTTTTCTATCAGCGAGAACTGCTGGAGCGACGACACTTCAGAGACACGGCGGCATGTGGGTGTCTTGGACAAGATGAGGGTTAGCCTTGTCTGAAAATATTGTAAGGGAAGTTTATTCCCCATTAAACGTTAGATCAGTTCATTATTATACTTGCTTTTAGATCATTAAATGTTATTTGAGTTCATTTTAAATTTTATTTTCAGATCACCACTGATGTGACCTTGCGTTAGAATAGTTGTGCTTCTTCATTCTGATTTCAGATTTCTCAACAAGGGTGCTTGGTTCAATTAGGCGTGCTTATGTTATGTGTTTGTCATATCTATGCTCTTCAGTGGTGTTATAAGTGATCGTGAATGTTTTCGATTATATTGTTACTCTATTCATTTTATGTAATCCATACCATAATTTGCTTTGTTAATTTTATTTAGGCGCCTTTATCGATTTCACTAGTTTTTAATTTGTATTTTGTTTGTGTTTGCAGAAAGGCTCCGCAACAGTAACTACAAAGATAGGTTTACGTTGGAAAGTGGTAGTCAGCGTAAAGGGAATGCGCAAGTTATTATTTTTTACTTGAATCTAAGTTATTTGAATTAATATTTTATTCAGTGAATTTATTCAGTTTAATTCAGAATTTTCTTTCATAGCATGAGTATATGCCACAAAACTATGTCATAATAAACTTCAACTTCACATTTATTTATTGAATATGTCCGACAATATTCCGTTCATGAAGATAGTGTTAACAGTTCGTATAGGTTCGATTGTATTCCTCCGATTTCAATAAATTACTGCTGCAATGAGGATATAAACTGGCAAAAAACTCCTGTAAAATTGCAAATTATATTCCGTATATAATATTATGCGTATGTTGCAAAAATAATCTGTTTCATTATTGAACATTATCAAAAAGAAAGTGAAGTGCCTTGAGAAATAAAATATTTACTCTATTGGATTTAACAAAATTAAAGAGAAGGCGACTGCAGAAAAAGTTATTTAAATTCCTATCCTCTCTCAATATAACAGGTGTCGATCGATCACCAATTAAGAACCACTACATTCTCATCCTCCTGTAGAGCACAATACTTGATCATTCTCTTCTCTTACACTGTCTCCTGTAGAGCGCAACACTTGATCGTTCTCTTCTCTTACACTGTCTCCTGTAGAGCGCAACACTTGATCATTCTCTTCTCCTACACTGTCTCCTGTAGAGTGCAACACTTGATCATTCTCGTGCAAGGTGTGTTCCCATTTTTCACGAGCCTTAATTGACTTTATTTCTTGGTCAGTATACAGATACAATAAATTTTCTTTGGAGGAACCTGTTGTTGCCTTTTCCTTTTTATATAGAATTCAGAACGAGCTTTGAGAAATGAGATAGAGTCAGCAAGGAAATCTAGCGAATACATTGGGTCGTAGGTTTGCGGAAAGCTCTAGTTATTTTTTCTGGCAGTGACACAAAGCGCCTCATTTTGCTTGAGCAATGCAGTCGCAAAGAAAGCTCCCGGGAGTCTGATTAGCTTCTCTACAATGCCTACGCAACTATCAGCCTGGCTCAAGCTGACGAAAAACTTTGTACACAATAAACAGGCGATGCTTAAAAGTCCTGCTGCTCTGTTGCTAAAATTGATTGGTGCTGAAATTTGTACGATTAAAAAAATTATCCATAAATATATTTGTACAAGCCTTAAAATATTTTACACTTTTTTAAAATTGCAAAAGTTAAATTAGGGAATAAATGTTTATTTAATCTTTTCTCACATACACATTATCACATTCCGTGGATGGAGCAAACTCCCGACCTTACATGAATCATTCATTTATTAAATAATTATAATTCACTTATTTGCGATCGTATTCAAGGTCCTATACTGTGTTATGAATTGCGTTTTCGTGATACAAGGAGTGTGCTTAGTTCTTTGAATGTAAGTACAGGAAATGATTTTATCTGAAACCGACAATTCTCATCTCTTAGGTTCTCCAATAAGGAAGTGAGGCCTTACACAGACACCGAGACCTTGGTAATGTATTGGAAGTGGGCAAGCAATCTCACTAGAAACCCTTCAATTAATTTGCTCTAGTTCTGGTCGTGGAGAAATGAAGATGCCGGACCTGAGAACCGAGACAGTAACGTTCCAATCGCTGACTCAAGCAATGGCATTTACGCGTGGTGATTGATTGAGTTACAGACCGAGATGATCGATAAGGGTGAAGTTTTTAATTGAAGTAGGAACTAGTAATTGCTCAATTAGTTTCTTTATTACAAATTTTACCCTCAGTCTAAGTTCAATTCAAGTATTGTAATGCATTAGATAATTATTTTGCTACAATTTTTATTATTAATTAATAGTATTAATAATAATAATAATTATTATTATTATTATTTATTACGATTATTATTATATTATTATCATCGTAATTATTATTTGCTACGCAAATTTTTTATCTGTGTGATTCTTCTGCGTCATTATTATATTACAGACTCCCATACACGTTCGGTTATTGGAATAGACGCGAAGAGATTATCATTATTTCATAATGTGAATGCAGTGTGTTAAATTTTAATTGTAGGTATATATTTACTAGTACTTCTTTCATTCGACGGTATTATATATTGATATAAAGGGCATATAATAAATGACGCTGTGCAAAGTCAGGCTAAAAATAAATGCACCTAGACGTATTTCCACGAGTAGCCATTAATAATTGATGTATTTGAATTAGACGTAAACGGTGTTGTGGGGTAGAATTAAATATTTCTGTGTTGCGTAATAGCCTGTCTCACGCTAGCTTTATATTAAATAATGATTTTGGAAGTTTATCTTTATTTCTAAATATCTTTGTTCAATAAAATTCGGTTTTGTCTTTATGTTTAGTTAGCGGAGTTCCCGCTAACTGGCGAGCTGTCTTCGGTCAGTGGCGGGTTGATTCGAGAGCTTGTTTAAGTTGTTTTTAGAGAGAGTTACACGCGGGCGGAGCTCTGAAGCGTGTTACGCTGCTCTGGCCACGAGATGGTTTTGTGTTGAACGTATAACTGCCTAACTCTAATAAAGCTCTTTTGAACTGTGATCTGTGCTACGTTTACCCTGAACCACCGGAACGAACGACCCGACCACAACGGTATGAATTATTCGGTGCGGTCAAATGTTATTGAGGTTTTGAATAGTGAAGAGAAGGTATGGGTAATAGGAGCTAGCGATGAGTTGTATTTGGGCGATATGATAAAGATAAAAAAGTATTTTGAATAGTGATTAAGACCTTTGTTATCAAATTTTTAGTTTGTTAGGCTTAAATGTATGTAACATTATTTTAGTAACATATTTTTAATATTTCTATTTTCGAGGAAAGACTCAAGCCTAACGCTTGACAAGATTTTATCGACTGCCATCATCAGGTTACACATGGAAGAATGTTTCAGACCGACCCGCTTGAATAGCTGTTTCGTCTGACAATAGCTTGAATAGCATAGCTGTTTCATGGTTCTTATTAGATTTATAACGGGGTTGAAAAAGACTTCATATCAATAGTTCCAGCCAACCTGGTGAACTATGCGATTAACGGTTCTTTGGGTGTTGTTATATAGCAGCCATGACCACACGTTTTTACCCATTCAATCGATTTATTAGTTTTTACATTCATTGTACAAGCGTGGATTTCTCCTGTGAATAATTCGTAAATGGAAGAAAAAAAGATAAATGAAATATTGAAATGTTTAACTACAACAGCAAAATGTGCACACTATAATACTTCTGCATAAAAAGATATGAATTTGCAGCAATGGGCAGAGAAATGAACTGGCAGCAATGGTGGTTTTTCGATCATATAAATTTCGTTTAATTACTCTTACTCTTCATAAATCCCTTAATAATATTTTAAATCATGTTACATACATGTGCATCGAATTATAATGTCCCAGGATCGTCACAACTGTAAAACACTCAACATTTCATGCGAAGACGACGTTTCCGTTACCTCAACTTACTTCACAAGCGTCCAAAAAACTAAAGTTCACACCATAAACCTTCAATGAAATATTACAGCTGCCTCACCGTCACCGTCATCTGATTGGAGGCCATTCGCCAGCCGCTGAATTTCATTCCAAGCCTTTTAAAGCAAGAAGCTATATTGTGAAGCTTGGCTTGCTCAAAGGCCATGGCATATAAACGTTTAATTAAACCTTGGCACGTAGAACAAAGCCATCTGACACCACATCCCACGGACTCTAGCACTGCATTAAACTCGCGCCTTGGCCAGCGTACGTAAGAGGGATACGAATGACCACGCAAGATTAGAGGAAGTCTGTGGCAATGGGAGATGCTTTTTGTGCCGGAGTTGCTGCGAGAATTAAGCTGAAACCGCAGGATTTAATTAGACAAATTGAGAAACACCTGCATTCCGGAAGTTTAAAGCTATGTGTTATTAAAATTCAGTCTTATTAGAATTGTAATTATGGAAAAAGTTCAGTGGTAGCGTTGGAGACAAACTTATTTGATGGAAGGATGAACTTAACTTCGATATAAATTACGGCTAATCAGACAGACAATCATCATTAAAAGTTAATTTAAGTTAAATGCCGAGCTTAATTATCACCTATAAATATTTTTACTACATTGGATCAATAGCGTTTAGCCATAAGAATATTGTTATTAGCTGAAATTTTATTCTCACTTGTATCTCTATTTAAAAAGATAATGAGATATTACGAACTACGTACGTACCGTCCTAATGCTCTCTATTCACAAGTCATAAAAATAGAAAATTTGAAGAAATAACTTTTTGTTACATTTGATGTGCGAATATAAAAAAAATACAATGATTTAGTAACAAAATATTGATACATTCACCCATGACCGCAGACCAAATTCAGCTCGTGTTTCCAGAAAAAATTATGCACCACAATAATTAAGACGTCCAACACGAGATGACCGCTCCTGGCTCGGCGTGCTCAGTTCAACCCAAGAACTTGGAGTCAACTTCAACTTATTAGGTTTGCCACGAGATCATAAATTCTAATAATGTCTAGTTCTTATCCAAGCTCATCGAATTTCTCAGCAATCAAGTTCAGAGCACTGAGCATAAAATACTGAGACAGCTACAGTAGCGTCTGAGTTTCATTTGTTCATGAGGAGGCTGAAGCAAGCAGAGAATAATTGCTAAGTTGTGTCGGCCAGAAGCGTCATTCTTTGCGTGCATGAAACTCGCTAAATTACGACGCCCATCTCGAGCGTCGACCATCAGGCTCGTAATCATGAAGTAGTTACAAGCTCTGAAGTGAAACAGCAATTTGCTCGAGGCCTCTGCAAAGGCAAAAGCTTTCGCTGCGGGAATGCAAAAGAGGGTATCAAGGGCTTCGCCGGGGGCATCAAGAGTTCCCAAGAGTATGTTCAAGGTAGACTGTAATCCCGGCAACGGTTAAAATGTTGTCTCTTGGACGCTCTGTGTTGAGATGTCGCTAAGTGATGTGCGCTTGTGACCGGCATGGCTCCATCCTTCTGAAGCATCTATGTTCTTCCTACACTGAAGGAATTGCACTGAGACTTATTTAGCTGAAACTATACATGATATTAATATTGTACATCATTCCTTGAAAACGAAACACATTTCATTTTAGTCGTAGTTCAATGAGACTCATATCTATTTCTTAGCAAGATATTTTGACTCATTATCCTTAGCCATGATAAGATAATTTCCTTTTGAGATCTGAGAAAATTTCCAAATGAGCTTAATCCATAAATTTCTGCTCTAAAAGTAGAACTCACATGAAAAATACTTCTTGGCGAAAATTTTGCAGACGTGGACGAAGAAGCAGCGTGAATTTTTGGCTTTGCTGGCTGGAGGGCTGTCTTTTATGACTACAAAGGCTCCCGCTGCCGAATTATGGGGCTATAAAATATAGGTCCATAAAACTGGAGATCTTCTCAGCAAAAGATTCATTCACTTGATTTGTCTGAGTCGAAGGAAGCGCAACGACGCGAGGAAGCAAAGACACTCGTCGGCAATAAAAGATTTGCCGGCGTGCGCAGTAAAATTCGATGGGCAAATAACGCTTCCCCTAGTCCAGTATTCATGAGAGTGCATGGTCGTTCTATTGACAGTTATCATTTAACCTTTAGAAATATTGCACCATTACCAATGATATTAAACTGACAATCATGTTAGTCATGAATACTGAGACTGAGACTAAGCGGTTACCAAAGCCTCTCATCTTACGTCCGTTGGTATGTAGGCCATGTCTTGTCTTGAGAAAAAAATTCTGCACACTTTCCATGTCTATGAATTCCATATCTAATTAGTAAACGCATATTTCATGTCTAAGAATTTGAGCATGAGCGTATACGAAGCTCAGGGAACCGAGGTTGGCAAATCAGTTTCCCATTGAATGAGAAGCCCAACTTTACGCGGAAATTATCCTGGCGTTCAGCAGGCACTGCAATGCCGCGGCGTTCAGCAGGCACTGCAATGCCGCGGCGTTCAGCAGGCACTGCAATGCCGCGGCGTTCAGCAGGCACTGCAATGCCGTTCCATCCAGTCATCGTTTCCAGTGCTGCTGAATATGCATGCATGCCTGTATCGTGCAACGATTGTAACTCATGAACATTCCACCTACGCAAAACCTCATTAAATATTTATATGAGCTATTCTATTCAGAAACGGAAAAGAAAACTACGGTAAAAAATATTCCGACATGAATGTATTCGAATTATTTCGATTGCTGTGGGCGTACGAAATTATAAAACATTGCGAGTGTCGCATTAACGACAATAGTGTCTCGTTATATTATTCTACGACTTGAAGAGGAAAGTGCAGTGACATGCATTTTGTTTAGGAAGCTGACGAGCGTCAGGACCAATTATTTTGGGATACCGCCGCGACGCTCGGATCGAGGCTGAGGGCAAATTATCAGAAGATTATTTCTTTGTCCTTTTTAGTTTGCAGTATTTTTTCATTCATGATTTTTCCTAATTTTTCGCTCTTTTATCTCTCAATTGTCCCTCACATTTTTTTACTTAGCTCTCTTTGTGCTGTATTTTACATCCGTAATTTGTTTTAAAATCATAATTTATTTCTTTTGTTTTAAATCGGATTCAATTCACATACAATTAACCTACTTCCTCTTTCGTTTTCGCTTGATTTATTTTACAACTATATTTCATTCCTTCCCTTTCTTGCTTACTTAGGCTCATCGTTTTCTTCAACTCAACTCCATTTGGCTGCCTCTCCATCGCCTCCCTCGCTGCAGCACCAAATAAGAAAGCAAAGCAATGCTTCTGAGCAAGATTGCGTGCTCGGTGCCCAGCATTAATGCTTCTCCAAGCTTCCATTCTCAAGGGACGCAATCTGCCAGAAAATCCGAACTGAAATGTCGAGAATGACCAAGAAACTCATGGGCCATTTTTCAATTCGAGTTGTTGTACGTTCAGTTCAGGCTTCTCAATTTCTTGAAGTGCGATTTGTTCCTATAAATTAGATCTTAAGAAACTGCTTCGAGTTTGATTCGAAAATGTGATATGCAAGTTAATACTTCGAAATGTAAATTAGTTGAAATTGACGGTCGATGTACTCGAACTTATTGAGATTTACTTTTTGCAATTAGAAATCTATTACGATTCGCACAGTACAGACATCAATCAGAAATAAAAACACATGAACGACAAGAGCGTTCGCGCATCCATAGCACTGGATGAATATTTTTCCCGCAGTTTTACCGCCCTGATTGCGATCAGCTATGTTAATTTCAGCCTGAATATTGCAAAGAGCTTTTGTCTGAAACATTCTGCAAGGCTTCTCTGCTGCCAGGTATCTGACAGAGCAGTAAATGAAGGCAGAGTCGCATGGGACCCAACAACAACGGCTTTAAACAGACCTGAAACAATTGCTCTGCCCAGTTCAAAATCTTCGGCGCGGCTTCGGAGGCCGGCGAATGTCAGAGGCTTTGATGCATGGCACAGAATTTTTCAAGGTTAATCTCGATACGATAAATGTGGTGTTTATCAGAAATGATGATGATTTACTGCATACTTTAATTGATTATCGGGAGACTCTAATAACATTTGAGTCAGCTGACTGCGCACAAGCTTTGAAAGTCATAGGCCGCATCAAGGAAATTGAAGTGAAAGCTCTCAGGAAGTGATCAATTGTCCTCGAAATGCAACGATTAATATTATGAACAGATATTTGAGTACACAAAAATTGATAGACTTTAAATTATTTTGAGAAAAAACTCATCTCAAGCGTTCGTGCCGTAAATGAAGCATTCTTGAATGTCATCAGCGTACACGCAGCACAGTTGTGTAACTCAGCCAAAACGCTTAGTGCTTCTGCAGAACACCTTTGAATACATTTTACGTACCGTCCTTGCTCATGTGAGGTACCAAAAATTTCGTGGCATGCTATCGTAAAAATAATAAGTTTTTGTAGTGAAGTAAATATTGATGGGGTTGGAAAATAAACTTCATAAAAACAACATGACCAATTATTCTGCATTTTCTTATATTCTTAACCTTCATATTTCTGTTCAAAAATTCCCAAACTTGTACGGCAGGAAATGAGCTTTGGAAGAGCCTCAATGAATAAATATGCGCTCAATAATGTATTACCTGAATGCATATTATAGGAAAAGTTCAAGGGATTTTATTCTGCTCCGCCCAGAGAACAGCTCAGGGACCGAGGCTCCCAGTCCCAACTTTTCCTGAAGCAGAATCCATTATACGCTCTCTTCCGTGGTCCGTAATTTGATTAGGAATCCAGAGTCGAGGTGGAACTTAGCTGCATAAATTGACAATATAAGAGCCCTAGCGAAGAAACTGAGACCAAACCAAGGGCAGAATGTACGGAATTTATGAGTTATTATCATTTTCAATTAATAGTGTTTTTTTTTCTTCAAACATTCGATAATTGACTCAAAGTTATCCAAGTGATAATAAGGCTTTATTTTGTCTCCAAATCTCTCACTACAAAAAGTTAAAGCAATATAATAGACGGTATCCTTAAATAAAGATTATTACACCAGCAATATAGAATAAATGCATACATCCGAAACATGTTATTAATTCCATTGATGGTGTTAATGTTTAAGTTGTTATCATTGATATAAAATTTTAAATGAATTGCGCGAATATTACAATAATTCGTGCGTTGTAAAATTTTTTAATTCCTAAATTTATTGTTTGAAGTTCTCTTTTCCAATACATTATTAATCGCTAGGAATTCAATACGCTGGAAGGAAGCAACAAATATAACTCTTTCATAATTAAATTTGAATTGTAAGTAATTTTTAAACGTGCGTTCCCACGCTAATAAAAGAGCTGGCACAGACACTGAGTTTGTGCAGCGACTGGCGAGCGGCGATCAAAAGCAATTGTTACAGCCCGGGGCCATTATTTCCGAAAAAGTTAAGAGCTCGTAAGTTCATCAGCCAATCATTGACGGCATTTCAAGCAAAATCGACCAATCATAGACGAGAAAATAGAGCGTAAGTACTCACGTTCACTTAGCGAATTTTGAAAGTATGGCAGCCGCCCTCCCGGGCGCTGTTGTTTGCGTCAAGTGCCCGGCATAAAGTTAGCGAAGTTCCAAGCCGCGACAAGCGTGTTCCTTGCATAAAGACCTGCCTACTCCAACACAAGTTTAAGTCATGGCAAGCAACTTTAAGCTTATGCCTGTCGAGTTAAGGGATTGCTTGCTTATTGTGTTTAACTTAAATCGCTCACTGGCTTCAAATGGAATGCTCGCTAGTCTTTTATGAGAGCATTCGTGTCGTATAAACAATCATGTTCGGGCATACTTTTCTTAGCGTTATCAAAATGTCACAATAAGAACAAAGAAAAAATAGTTTAATAAGGTTAAAGTGTTCTCTACAATTGTTCATGATTGCAGCTTTTTCTGTTATATACTATACCATAGTGAACTATACAAAACTATACTATATACTATACCTACTATGCACAATATACTGTATACGTTCACTATAAACTAACTAAACACTACGTGAACACTCCATTAGATTAATTCTACACGACACTGAATTCATCATACTCAGAATACAAAATATGTATTGAATTATTATCACAACGTAGCATACAAATGCTTTTAGTTCCTCAAGTTCAATAATTACGAGCGACGCCACGAAGATCAGGGAAGTTTCCTGCTTGAACAAGTGCTGGTCTCTGGTGCCGGGGATTGCCACAGAACCGCAAGCAATTGGCTGGGATTGGTTCTTGTGTGCTTTATTTGGCCCTCTTTTCCTTGCCTCTTTTTAGCACATTTTCTCACTTATGGAAAAAGGCGCTATTGAGCTCGTCATGTCCGTCCGTCCGTCTGTCTGTCTGTCTGTCTGTCCGCTTGTCCGTGACTTCACGTTTTCGTCGACGAGAAAATGCTCTCTCCGTCACTCGCTGCAGTGAGTACTGAGTTATATTTTTTGACTTTTGTAGTCGAATTTAGATTTAATTGCTATTTCTGAAACTGGTTTCAGAGATCGAAAACCTATCAGAGATCTTTTTTCTAATAAATTTGTTGTATAGTTTTAAGGAACTCTTCTGTTCACCGAAACGTTAAATTCATCCGGAGTTTAATTAATGAAAAATATAACTCAGTACTTACTGCAGTGAGTGACAGAGAGCGCTTTTTCTCAAAATCGACGAAAACTTGAAGTCACTGACAAACAGACGGACGGACGGACGGACATGAAAAGCATAATAGCGCATTTTTTTCATAAATGAGAAAATGCGCCAAAACAGAAACACGTGTACTTTCAGCGATTATTCTTTTCGCTAGAAAATTGAAACTGCTGCCTAGCTTGGGTATGAAATTTTCAAATAAATACTAAACAATAACGAAAAGTCAACGCAAGAACTTAATTCTTTCTGTTCGGTATTGCCATTGGCAAAATCTGTAATTTGACAAAAATTTATCACGAGAGCGATATATTTTTGCTGAGGCTCCCGTTCAGGAGCTGTGATTCTCTGAAAATATTCCAGATTCCAGCCGGCGACGTGCGCAAGAAGGAATGAGAAGAGCCATCAGACGATTTCATAGTCTAAGAACTCAAATTGAAAGCTGGTTATTCATTGTAAAGTGGTATTATATTGAAAAAATTAAAGTATTGACCGCAGTTAAAGAAATTTATTTGAAGCTCATACGAGATTGTTTTTGATTTCATCATTTATGTTTTATCTCAATTTCATCCATAATATACTGGTTTAAGTTTGTAATTCATTAAACATTAAATACTCAACAATGATACCTGCTGTTTCCAGTTTTGACAAAGTTTTATTGAAATATAATCCTTTATTGAATGCTATGGCCGCATCATAAATGAAATAATTTGTGACATTATATGTGTACCATAAAAGGGTGGCCCAGTGGTTACAGTTCAGAGTATCAAGATTGGCGCAGAGAGGCGCGGGTTCGATCCCAGCTCTGTGCGCCAGTTTCTGGTCAGAATCGGCAAGGAGGCCGGGCGGTTAAGCACAGCAGAATTGTAGCAGTGAATTGCGAGTTCGAGACCGCAAAATGCTGTGAATGTACCGCTGTTATTATTATTATTATTATTATTATTATTATTATTATTATTATTATTATTATTATTATTATTATTATTATTATTATTATTATTATAATATCATCTCATATGAATCTCTTTAGTTCAGTTAGGCACTCCCAAGGATCTTTTTCTCGTCATGATTTATAAGATCCTTTACATTTGGTCTGTCCTCTCACGTAAATAAATTGTCAAAATATAGATTGATAACGTATTTTTTGTTAGGAACCGTTGGGGTGGAAAGAAATTGTCAAAATTCTCGAAAATGGGTTTCACATTATATTTAATTATCGGTCTACATATTGCATGTTCTATTTTCAATCATGCATCTTATTGATTGCTCGGAGACTCTACTAGATCGAAACTTGGCAAAATGTATATGGCTCACTGGATACGCATTTATGGTATCTGTTCTGGTCGGGCAGAAACGCTGAGTAAAAAAACTCTAAGTGTTTCCATCGCCATGATACATTTAACTTGAAGCCGCCACATAAACGACGTATATAACAGTCATTTAATAGCATATTTGTGGCATATACGTCGTTATAATTAATGAAAATTTCTGAATTGATAATTTTTGGCTGAAAGTTTCTTCTTTCGAAATGAATTATTCGATTATATACGTCGAATATAATATTGCCTGATTTTAATTGATATTCGGGGATATGCAGCTCCTCGTAAGCCTGTATTGTGGTCGTTCCATTATCAATATCTCAAGATGACCAGATTTAAGGAACCCTCAGAGACGAAGTACCTTAAAATTGAGCCTTACATACCTAGTGCGACTAATTTTACGATCAATTGAGGCCAGTAGACTCAATTCATTACATTGTTACTCTCAGGAATTACTTTGCGTCCAGAAAGTTGTTTGCCAGCCACTGCTTCATCAGCAGGACTTTTATGGACCATCAGAGGGCTCTGTGCGTGTCTGGTGGCAACTTCTGTGCTGCAACGCTGCGGAGCTTCAGTATTTCAGTGCAGCAAAACACAAGCAATTGCTTGCAAGTAAGCGCGTAATCCGGCTTTTTGCTTAGCTCTTTCCTCTCATCTACTTCCGTCCAACGGCCGCTGGAATTGTGTCTTCTGATGCCAAACGCTCGGCGAATGTATATATTACACGTGTGTTTACAGGGGATGCTCTGGCTGATGCTTCTTTCTATTTCAACGTAAGCTTGTAGCAAGGGAGATTCTTGATTAACTATTGTGATTAATGTTTGGATTTCGTAATGGTAAAAATTTAATGGATTGTGAAGAATGAGTTGATCGCAATAAATTCAAATATGAAAATGTGAAAAACAACACAGAGAACACATTATTGGTTACAACGTCAACGACAATTTTTTTTCGTACACGCGCATTGTTTCAATTATTTAAGAAACGTTGTAAGAAAATTATAATCGTTCAGTGGAAGATTTATTTTAAAACGGGGCATTGATCTTTTATTGGCTAATAAATTTACCTTGCTTCTTTTGACATCTCTTTCATTATGGTACATGTGTCTCTACATAACTTTTCACATTATGACTGCGAAGTTGGGCGGTCCAGGTCAGGTTGTGAGAAAAGAATAACTTCCTTTTGTTTGACCCAAAGCAATGACAAATTTTTTCGTGGCTGCTCTGTTGGTCTTCATTCAAGAATTTTTTGTGGAATCATTGGCGGCTATTAACTGGCCATCCGTTGCCTGCCCTTAGCTAAGCCAGTATTTCTAGTAAGGAGCAGGCGCGCAAACGAACAAACCGAAGCTGCCTCGTCGCTTACAACGAAAAGAAGAACGGGACAAGATAAGCTCATGGGACTGCATTTACAACTCAAAAAATTACTGCCACACCGAAGCCTCTGAGATATGAGTATTGGGACGGAGTCTTGGATGCGCAATGGCTGCTCGCTTTTGACTGAGGGGGCAATTCGAAGTCTGCGAGTCGGAATCGAAAATCGGAAAACCGAAAACACATTTCACCAATTCTCAGATACAGGGATTTTTTTCTCTACAGAAAAGTTCAAAATTATAAGAAGCTGAAAAAACTTCAAATCACTGATGTAAAATGCACAGATTGAGGTGTATGTGAATGTATAAAGGAAGCCAAGTGGAATTTGCGGTGATCACGAGTTATGACGATTAAGGATTTTACTTCATTTTAAACTTGTGTTTGAACTTTTAAAAGGCAGGGGACCAAGTTAAACTTATTTACCGAAAGCAGGAGTGAAGCAAATTCGATATGAACACTATGTGACAATATACTTTCCATGTGAAACCTTAAAAATAGAAAACGACAAATACTTCTCGCATGATCCCAAGAGAAAAGGTTATACCAAAACTGAAAAAAGAAGAAAAAATTTAATTCCTAAATCACACAAATTTTTATCGCTCGCCCAAACTAAATTGCCAAGAATTCTTACGAGAATTTCGGTGCATCGAAGCAACTCAATTTTTGCCAAGAAATGTTGTCCCAAGAAGCATGTAGCGAATTTTTTTTGTCGCGTATCCGGGAAAAAATGCGTGAAAAATTAATCGAAGCTCACAAAATGCCTTGAGAGATTGTCTTGATCAAAACGTGCGGGTGGAACCTTTGAAGTTATTAAAAACAAAGTTTAATTATTGGAAAACCATTGAAACTTTCGAGCTTCCACTGGAGTATTGTGTGGTGCAATATTGTTACTAACTTGAGAATGTTAAAACTTTGGTGTGGTTTTATTGTATGATCTACTTTTGCAAAAATTTATGAAATGTGATATCAAAAATTTATCCTTCCGATGAATATCTGGCATTTAAATTATTTTAACCGCCGTAAAAGTTTCAAAATATAAATAAAATAATTGGCGTTGAAATTCTTAGAAAATGTAAAAATTACGAAACTTCAGAAATTCTATTGCTAGAGATATGTATGTGTTGCGACTGGTTATTTACTCCATCACAGCTCATCACTTATGCCTCACCTTTTTGTATGTACTGAATGTTACCGCAAAAATACTAAAAATCTTGATATGAAGCGTTTTTCTGCTATTACCTGTTCTAGTTACAATTTTTAAAAGTTAAAATTGCTGATCCAGTCAAACACCACATCGCAATAGCTAATATGCAGCAACCGTGTGCCATCGTCCCATTTCTTGGCCCCTGCAAAAGAACTGAATTCCATGAAAAAACATATAATTAAAAAATATAACTCAGTACTCACTGCAGTGAGTGACAGAGAGCACATTTTCTCGTCGACGAAAACGTGAAGTCACGGATGGACGGACGGACGGACGGACGAACATGACGAGCGCAATAGCGCCCTTTTTCCATAAATGAGAAAATGCGGTAAAAAGGCCTTCGGTTCAGAACTCTCATGACCTTTACCTTCCACGCAATCAACATGTGACGGACGTATTTGCGTCCTCGATGTAATTGCAAAACCTGGGTTAGTCAAAACATACTCGAGATCATTGAAAACGACTTCGATCAGAATAAGTAAGAAATCCTGACGTGCTCCTGCGTGGTGTCCTGTGAGTACTCCGTTCATTTACGCCATACCTAAAACTGGCCATTAGGTGACGGTCAGTGTAAGGCGCCAGACATCATGAAAATTAAAAACCTACAAATTGCCGGGGATTAAATTTCCTGATGTGAAATGATAATGGTTCTGCTACCATCTTCCTCCCGTTGCAGCGGAGATATTTTTTACGCACACTTCCTGACAATACCCAATGAAGAGAACCGTTTCTTGAAAAAGACCTCATGAAACACTTAAGGTGTTGAAACACCATGCAATGTTTTTAGTTTGGTGCTGGTTTAAGCGTTTTTAATGGTGTGTGATCGTTGCACGAGTCTTCCTTTCTAAGCAACACATACAAAACCATCTGTAACTTTAACATTTCCAATAGCGTGTCCGCGCAAACTTTGAAATACTCAAATATTTTGAACAATTTTGATACTTTGCCTCTGATGTATTTGGTTTATGCGACTTGTCGTTGAGATTCACCGTGTATAGTCACGAGTATAAGGGGCCTGAATTTGGAAAATCAGAGACCAAATTAGAAAGGTTTGTCGTAACGCTGGCGGTTAGGTCTTTGCACTCAATAGACCCATGATTTGTTTGGGAATACTGCATCAATTGCACTTCTCTTTATTTTTAATTTTTTGCAGTTTGTTACTCAGCACCCACGCAAGCACGGAACTACAGGGCAGTCTAGTCTATTTCAATTAAACCTTCCGGTTCTACTGTGTCGCTACTGCTATGTTGATGAAGGAGTTATCAGCCAAAGGTGCAATCCGAAAAATGTTCTCGCTATCTAATCCTAAGCCCTTCATGGCAAAGTTCAACCTGAACTCGTCACTGACAAGAATAGGCAGCTGAATGCAACCTCCAGCTTCCCCGAAATAAAAAAGCAAACTAATTTCTGAGAACTGTCTAATCCCCACCTGAAGAAAAATATTAATAACAAAGTCCTATCTTGAGGTACACATAGCTTATTTAACACCCGGTTAGTGTCATAGGACTTTGACTCTCCGTATCAATAAAAAATCTAATCGAGGTTTAAATCTATCTAAAATCTAAAACCCAAATCTAGGGCCCTCTGGACACAGTCAAAATGATGGTGGGCAAAAGATGAGGGCTCCTCCCCTGCTGAGAGGAATTCAAGCAAAAATTGATATTATTAGCGGGACTTTCTTTGGATTTCTCATGACTACATTCAATTCAGGACACAAAGCTGAAATATGGGTTTTATTGCAGCAAAAACTACACGGATAATTTAGGTTTGAGAAACAAGAAGGTTTCATATCATATCATGGTGATGTCAGCGCTGAAGAATATGCCTGTTGTGGCCTTTCGATGTTCCTGTACTTTTTGCGATTTGTTCACAGGAGATCTATCCCAGGAGATTTTTCCAAACTGACGATAGCTACTATAGAATTCCACCGGGTTTGATATGACGCTGGGCATTTCATGTCTGAACATATATTTCTCCATAGCTTTATCTAGTCTTTTCTGGAACGCGTTTATACTCGGAGCGTCAACGATGTAACCGGGGAGGCTGTTCCACATGTAACTAGAGCACAAAAAAAACTAAATCTTTACGTCTAGAAATTCTACTAGCCGAACTAGTGTACTCTACACATTTCAACATGGAATGATCAGCTGCGCCACAGAACCTACTTTTTGCTTGAAACACCTGTCGCGGAATATGCAAAAACTGATTTTTCGTCACACAACGTACAGGCAGGTTTCACTTCAAAGGCTTTGTCTTTCGGTTCGGCGTGCTTAACAGTTGAAATATCTTTACGCAAGTTGAAATTTATAATATTTTATACTTAGTTATAAAAATTCTGATCTAAGCTAGGGTAATTGGTGTCTAATATATAATGATAAATTATTCATCCCTAACAATGGCAGGCAGCTTGTGAAAAAGCAAATGGCTAACAAACTCGGCAGATGCTTCGTTGCTTAACAAATCACTATAAGTATAATGTTTTAAATCACTCAGGACACAACGAACTTCATTCAAAAAATTTCGTTTCAAGAAAAGTATGAGTGATCGAGTTTCGGTTTAAATGCAAGCAGCTTCTGGTACAGATCATCAATCACGGCCTTGCAATTTTTCAAAACTTCGGATTCACGTAATTTGCACACACAGCGATGAAGTATTTTCATCGCTGCAGAACTTTGAAGGCATGGCCTCGCAAATAAATCTTTAAATAGAAAAATTTGGCTGAAGGAGAAAGATTCTTGCGTTGACCAATGCAATTTTGCAACTACATGATGAAAGCACAGAACTTTGAATGGCTTGCACCTTCCCCTGAGAAAACTGGGCAACTAAGATTGGGCAATTTGAGATCAAAATTGGTTTCGTTGACTAGATGTTTGAGCAGATTTTTCTAAAGCGGCAATTTTAGTGTTAACATCAATTAAATATTTACTCTGACTTTCAAGTTCGTTATCAAATTCCTCGGCAAAATTCGAAGAGTCTCCATGCAAAGATAAGATATGTCGTTAATTTTTTCATTGAAGGATTTTACATTTGACAACAGATCTTTAATGCATGCAATAGCTGAGTTCACCGCTGTAACAGGCGATTCTTCGAATTTCTTGACATCATGATGATCTGACGCTGTCATACCGCCATTATACTGCGCCTCAGCTGCGTCAATCCAACCTCGTTCATATCCGAGTCTGACATCGCGGCTAATGAGGAGTTCTAATGAGAGGAATAGATTAATACAAATGCACAGGATCGGAATGAGAGAGAGATCTGTTGTTAGCAACTAGATGAGAATTATATTGAATTTCGGTACGATTGGAAATATGAGATGTCAATGCAGCGAAGAAGCTATAATAACGTCAAACGAAGTTGATGAACATCTGCCAGTATCCTGTATACGGTATGAAATATAATAAACTTGGCAGTGTTTCGACTGCAGGAAAGATCACTGACATCAGTACAGTTACAGCGATTAGTAGTTAATATAACAATGTTCGAATTCAAAAGAATAAGTCACTGTAACGAATGTCAAATGTCTCTCTTTCGGTCCACATCGTTAAATCGCGGTTTAAAGAATAAAGTAATGGAGTGGCAGGTAAAAAATGAAGATGAAAGCTGACCGTATTACAGGCCAAGTTGTAAGTTCGGAGCCTGGGAAGAATCTTATCTGGACACAGTAGATAAGAAGTTAGAACTTATTTTTAAATCAAATCAAGTTGTAACACAGTTTATTTCAGTATGATAAGCAAATAAATTACGAACAATACTAACAATTGTAAAATAATCAAAATAGCCAACCTATTTGTTTCCGTTGAGGAAACCTAGGCAAGAGTTCTCATAGAGGACTATGTGAAGGAAAAAAGTGACAATAGTACAAGGTGTGTTCGTTCGTACTTACAGGTGTCAAATAATAGCATACAACCCTGCGACGTACATAAAGCCAAGCTCTATAAGGCTAAAAGTTAAATAAATTTAAGCACACAATCTCCACGGAGCTACTACACAAAGGCAACGGGGTTCAACCACTGGCGTGAATCCAATATAATAAAAACCTAAACGAACGAACACAGAAGCGCGAACAGCAATTTAAGTGATTAAAATTAAATGAAAACACATTCGCAAATTAAGTTCAAGAAAAGCAAGATTAGCCGAGGGTAGTAACATGGTTTGAACATGAGGTCAGCACAGTTACTGGGGTCACCCAGGTTCGTCCAGCCGTACTAATAGTACTTTAACGTGGACCCCAACAAAGGCTAGCAATGAAAGACACTTCAGAAACCACTTTCTTGAATATGTAGTTCCAAAACTCTCCTAAAGAAAAAGGAACAAAGAATAAATAACGTAAGTAAAAAATAAACGAACAAATGACAAAGTATGAACAAACCTTTTCACGAATATACTAATCTAACTTTACAGAATTTTACAGAATAAAGAACATCTCGTAATAACCACAAAATGTAAAACACAGGAACAAACAAATAACCAAGTTATAGCACACCTTGACACTGTAGGTTCAAATGCGGGACTGACTAGGACGGACTATAACCTACTAATCTAACTTCCACATTTCTATACTGAAAACTAAAATTACAAAAATACAAAATTATAAAAATACTAAATTCTAATTCCCTAACACAGTGGCAAGGGCAAGGTTATAATAGTCCATATTAAGTCAATGATCGTCAACTATCGTCATGCGCACTAAAAATAATTATATAATTAGATAGTAAATTTTAACACCTATGAACACGACTTACCTTTAATGAATGTTGACATAACAGAGGGAAAGTCATGAGATGAGATATTTATTAATGACACATTTACGTTTCATGTATTACTGTTCAATAGAAGATATAATTTAAGAAAAAATATCAACAATAACAATGAATAAAGCTCATGGATTCGTTGCTATGTCAGGAACGAGTGTACAGAATTTATTGAGGTCTGCGAGGCGTGGTAACCGAAGTCTTCCGTGTTAACCGTGCAAGATTTGCCGTGTGCATTTTCCCTAAAATAACTATTACGTGCAGCTCTTTCGCTTGTATGAATATTGTTAATTTTTCTGGCCCTGGGAAATCGCAATGCACTTCATGCGAATCGTATAAATCTAGGAATTGGGTAATTGGGCAGCATGAGATTGAGCTTTTCACGAGATGGTCAACGATCTCGTTTAAATAAAGTCTCTCCTGGAATTCCTCTCAGCAACAATAGAGTAAATGAGGATTGAAACGATACTTGCATTCAAAATTATATTGGGGAAAAATCTAAAAACATCGCAACGTGAACAAAATTACTATTACGAAAGTCTAAGACACGTGATTGTATTTCAAGTGTGACCCTCATCTATATTGAAATTCCCTCGATTCCCTCGATACACGACGATCGTACCCGACCTGTCAACCGCGAACGCTCAATATAAGTCGTAGTGGTTGCCTCTTTGTTCCACTTCGATGCCATGTTTTTCTTTGCCACGATGAACGAGCATGGCTGTAACGTGGCAATAACTCCGGTCCCCCGCGGCCGCCATGACGTAGCTTCTCTGTCTTCATCATAACTTTATATTCATCTCACCGCTTCACAAGAAAAATAACGGTCGGCATGGCCATAGAATGTATAACGGCCATAATCCGGAATAGTTGCGTTTTTTTCCAGTTCCCTGAGGTTATTCCTGACTCCGTACCGTACCGGTACTACTGTTTGCCGTGACCGTACACGCGAACGATTATTGTTGCGTGGTTCGTTACTTGCGCGATGTTATTGAAGCCTTCATAATCGCTTCACGTTTGGTCGCTTCCGTAGTACTGATGTTGGCTCTAAACTGCCGGCCTACAGCCGCCGCCACTATCTTCGTCTGCTGAGCTGCAGACCAACCTGTTGAGTTGCTTACCAGTCTGTTGAACTGCTTACCGGTCTGTTGAACTGCTTAGCGGTCTGTTGAACTGCTTACCGGTCTGTTGAGCTGCTTACCGATCTGTTGAACTGCTTACCGGTCTGTTGAGCTGCTTACCGGTCTGTTGAACTGCTTACCGGTCTGTTGAACTGCTTACCGGTATGTTGAGCTGCTCTTAAATGTGCAGACCGCTCTCAATTGTGTTCTCCAGGACTCCGGTTGCTCATATACCCGTTCGTCGCGCATGATTTAGCTCATGCTCCATCGTATAGACACAGCATTAATCGAATATGACATCGGAATGTCCCTCGGGAAAATTTCGGAGCTCTTCGATGTAAACTAACTTAGTCTCCTGTCCCCCTCTCATTACAACGCACAATTCTCCCTTCCTTTGCACAACTCAGCACTTGATATCACACTCTTAACCCTATCTGCACCAGTGCTCTAGCTTTATATTGAATTAATAGTGAATGTAATTAATAAATAAAACTAACAATTACCTTTTATACATACAAGTACTAATACATAAACGATAAGAAAATTATATGAGTGACTACAATTCAAGTTCCGAAATTTGTTTTCTTCTCGTTGCCTATTATTTCTTGCTGCATTTCTTCAAGATCTGTCAAGACTGGTGGAGTAGAGTGGCTTTCTCCTCGAATTTCACAGAATGCTCATCAGAAAATGCTGACTCGGCATAGCGCACGGCCGCCCCAGGCAATATATTGCGACGTACACTTTATGTCTCGTACGACTTTATTGAGGCTCGATGTACGGGCGCTAACAAGAACAAAAACAAAAATTGGTTCCATCACTCCCGAATACCAAACACTAACGCCGCGCTGTAGACTATTATTTCCGCGAAAATGATACCAATGGCGCTCATGCGTCTGTTGCACGACGGAGAAAAAGAGTATGTATTAACTCGAAATCATTAAATTTATCGTTCATTTAAAATTTGAATAAATCGTGTTGTAATAAGAAAAATTAGTTAATAACTTTAATATGTTGGCGAGAAGTTTTAAATTTTATGGAAATATTCTGTGACCTGGCGAGTGCCCACAGTTAAATCTGCATGTTCCACTAAAATGAATATATCAACAGCTTTTCCTACAGTTTCCAGTTTTTCCGCAATTAATAGCCCCTAAAAATCCTCTCAAGTCTAGGGAAGTAATTATATTGGGTGCTAAATGCCCAAGATGTGCAATAGAGATCAGGAGGTTGAAGTTACCGCAGCCCGAGTTACCAGCAAGTTCGGCAATATCAAAGGGGCAATGGATGCAGAATAAGTCCTGTTGCCCACCGTTCTCCATTGGCTCAAACCTCAGGCCAGTAGCTGCCTCGATCATGCAGCTCACCAGCGCACTCCAAACTCCTGTGAATTGAAGGCCCCGGCAATCAGCAATGAAGATCGCAACTAAAGTCGAGGTCACATTTGAACTGCAATCTCCGTGAACGGAGGGATTGGAACCCAACGTACTGATCGAGGGCCATCACGTGGAAGAGCAAATAAAACAAGCAAAATTCCTTCGAATTTTTAATGAATTCAAAATTTGATTGACGAGGAAGAAATTCGAAACGGAATATGTGTAAGTTAAGAACTTATTCAATAATAGCTACATTGAAAACATCATCAGTGGAGTACATAACCAAAATAGCCGGTCACTCCATTCGTTTGAGTACCCTTCAATGTACATCCTTCATTAGGATGCACATTCACTTAATCTTCATTAGAACATAAATTATACTTGCTCTTTTTGTTTATGACAATATTTATGATGACGGTTACTAATGAAACTATAGGTTGGATCGATGCAATTGGATTGGATTATTTTCAGTTTTAAATTCATCAACATTCGTCATTACAGCTTTGCCAACAGTGCCCTACAATAGGTAGAATCTGTTCAAAAACTCTTCATAAATTTAAATATCAAATGAATTACATTTTTCCATGTAGGCTTGAATGCCTTTTAATATTACCTTATCTGTATTTGATTAATTAATTCTACCGCTTCCTGAGACATCAACCATAACATCTAGAAATATTAAAATTTACATAATACATGTTAACTGTAGGCCACAAATTATTGAATAATCATTCAATTGTTCTGTGTCTCTTAATTTATGGCGATCTTATTATTTGAACTTAATAATTTAATAACGGTGATCTCATCTTAATTAATGGCGATCTTATTATTTGAAGTTAATAATTTAATCACGGCGATCTCATCATAATTTATGGCGGTCTTATTATTTGAATTTAATAACTTAATAACGGCGACCTTATCTTAATTTATGGCGATCTTATTATTTGAACTTAATAATTTAATCACGGTGATTTGATAATTTGATATGCGCTGGTGAAACTTTTACCAAAGTATTAGAATAATGACACAAAAATTTAATCATACTTATCGAATAATATTATTGATCATTAATATCCCGATATCAGAAAACTTAAACAATAAACAATAGAAAAACTTCACTAACCCGTTATGGATTTTTGAATAAAACTTGAAAAAACTCCACTTTCAAAACTGTACTGTGTTTCGAAAATTTTCCACTATCTGAATCTAGTTTTCTGCCGCATAATAATAACTTTTGTAAATAATTCCAGCGTTATTTCAGTAATTAAATTTTAGAGGAGGTAAATAGTATAAAGTTGGAACTAAAATTCGAGCTTGACCGGTTGCTGTTTATTTTCAGGCACCATTGGATAAGAAATTTTGCGTTGGAACTTCCGATGCAGCAGACATAACAAAAAGATCGGGCGTGTTCACTTAAGACTTTTATCAACGCGCGTGCTGCTCGGGGTCAAATTATAAAAATTTGACCGTGGATTTGGCGAGCAGAGCAGAAAACCTTCCATATTTAGACCAGGTGCTCGGTACACCGGCGCACTCGATAAATCCTGACGTGATGGATGCAACGCAGGAGAAAGCCAGCTAAAAACTGCAGCATGGGCCAGGCATCCAGCCAGGCCGAGCACTCAACTGCTGGGCATAAAATCATACTAAATTTTTCATAAAATTATTTGGAACGCAGGAAACATTTCCTTAAAATGTTTCAGAATAAGAAGGCAGCCCAGCACACGTTCAACAGGCGGTTAAATAAAAAACTGCAATAAATTTTTTACGTTAACATTTTTCCATTACTCTAATAAATAATATTTTAACACCGATCTACTTATCGAAAAATTTTGATTCTGTATAATCAAATGCAACAGGGGAAACAGTTCTGAAAATTCGTTAAAATTTTATTATTCTTATTTATGCACAAAGTTGTCCAATATTATACAGAAACGGCAATCTATAGAATAACCCCCGCGTTACTTACATTTATTATGCATACAAGTTTTCAAGGTACAATTACGGGGGGGGGAATGATGATGTAATCGTCCAATTTCATAATCGGCATTTGAAATTGGAGCTCTATAAAGTGCATATCATGATGAAAGTTTAATTCAAGTGCGTACTCTAAGTGTTCTGACTGCGCGGACAAACCCTTCATCTAAAATACATGAGATGCAATCAACAATCCGATTGATTGCTACTTAAGCGGTTGCGTAGGTAGTGCAGTTTACGACCGTACATCGTCTATATCCAGCTCGTGTTTGTTTAAGTACTCATGAGAATTTATGAGCTCGCATTTTAGAGCTGAAAATAAATCCAACAATTTAAATACCCTCTCTTTGCCGTTTCATGTTCTTATCACAAGCAGTACATCCATGTCGCTGGTAACGTCGAAAATCGAAACATATAAATCGAAAAATCTTTGCACCAAGGTTAAAGTATAAATAAGTAAAATAACATTGCTGGAATTATTAGTAAATTATTTAAACACATGAAAAAAGAGCGCGATAAATTCATTTGTACGCGCCACTAAACTTACTCTATTCACCTGAGGCAATGTTCCGCATTTTGTTATTAATTAATAATTATACTCAACCAATCAATTGAAAATATCAAAGTTAATTGACTCATATAAATCTCTATTACAAGTTACACGCGGATGGAAATTTTTCTATGGCTTTTACTCTTCCTTTCCGAAACCTGATCTGTGTCCCAACCAGCTCGACCTTGTCCAGTTTTCCCTTTCAAAATCAATAAGAACTATTCTCAGCCTTACTTGATCGTGGTGACTGTTTTTAGCATTACCATGCTAATTTCTTGAACCGGTCAATTTAATTATATGGAACCCGATAGACTATAATTTAAAAAAATGATAAAGAAGATGAATGAAAAAAGTTAGACAAGAGTTGAACCTAACCCCATTTTCAATATGTTTTTATTCTCATAATTAATTTTTTCATCAACAGAGTGTACACTGAAACTTGAGGATTAAGAATCAACGCCTTTCTGGAACAAACAATATAACTCCCCAAATACCTAAATGATAGACTGAACATAGTACTAACGCTACTAATACTTCAACTAATAATAGTAAGAATAATAAATAATTATAATAGTAATAATAATCCGCTACTGAAATTCTCATGGAATGTCACCCAATGAAATGAATACCTTAGCTGAACGCGCACGGCCGTGCGCGAAAAATTTAATTTGAAATAATTAAAATGTTCTAAGGTTCATTAAAGTAGTATTGAGCTAGAATTTTTCAAGCGGTAGTTAATCAGAAATTTTCCGCGTGTAACAATAAATTAATGTAAATTAATTAATATGTAACTTGAATGTAACGCTCTGTCAACACATGAAATTACTCAGCCCCAGAGATAGCAGCGGCCAAAGACGTTAAAACACCTTAAACACAGACCAGTGACTCACTGCTCGCCGTCAAAAGCAGGCCCTCAGGTTCACAGGCGATGGTTTAAGAGAGCTCAACTTAAGCATGGTCATTAAGCATAACCAACTCATGTTACCACTAACTCCACCCTTTCTTCCAGCCAATTATCAGTTTAACTTGCTCACTAGCCTAGCTTCTTCCCTTTCCCTGCCAATTTAGGTTAGGTTTGCTAAGGTATGTTTTGGTTGGCGAGTCGGGGCAACTTAAAACCCTCTACCGCCTGACACGAGTAACCGGAGCAATATTGTCACAAGCCTACTTCCCAAAAAAGGATACGTTCTAGTGAGCGTAAAATGACTTGCACTGATTGTTGCCGCCACGTACGACAACTTTAATTAAAATGTTCTCTGTTGCGTAAAAACGTTCTCAGGTTGCCTCACTCAATAGTTTACACATAATTTACGTTGAAAGTTATGTTCCCGGAGAGTGACATAGGGCGGAAGAGGGTTAAGTTGGACCAGAGTAGGCTAGGCCAGTTGCGGTTATGGCAATGCTTAACTTGTGCATGCTGTAGCGGTGTCTGTGGACACATGGCGCTATGGCTGTAAGCACTTAACGTCTTAGGCTACTGTGCTCTCGAGGGAGCTTGCACACATAATGTGAGTGCAGTTTGAAATGAGGATGTGTTGGCCTCCAGCATAAATCTCTCTCCGCTCTGGCTTCATAGAATTGAATACATTTACTTTCTGTTTAACAATTTCTGGAAGTTAAAATGTGGATTGCGCGCGCTAGAGACTATGAAGTTAGATTATGAATAAAGCAGCCTTCATACCGAATGAAAAGCTATGTATTCATGTACATATATTCAATTCGAAGCTTTCATTCCCGTGCATAATCTTCATTTGAACTTCCGTTAATTCTTAAATTAAAACTAAGTTTTGGTAACTAAACTGAAACTAACTAAAATTGAAATAGAATAAATTAATTTCTCAAATAAATACCAAGAGACAATGACCACGAGCTTGCAAAGCAATCGTCGTTGTTATTTTCGAGACAGTCGCCCAGTGCTTATATATCACTTAGAGACTTTCAATAACCGCGAGGCCCTCGTGCAGCCTTCATTTCCCGTCTTTCAGTTGGAATTTTATTTTTCCGATCGTATTTTCTAGTATGGAAAACAACATCCTGTTTAATAAGTTGTAGCCTTAATATTTTTGCTAAATAGTAATACTAAAACGTCCTGGTATAATTAACGTTTTAGTAACTTGATTTTTATTATTCTAATTTTTCGTTAGATGACGTGAATTCACCATTTTTGTACTTTCACTTTTCTACAAAATAGTTTTGCACGGCATGTCGGAGGCTTCTCCACGGAGATTGGAACTTGCCGTTCGCTCCCGCCAGCCACTTTGTGTCTCAAATTGCATCCACATAAAAACCTGGCCTTGCATTACCAATAAACTGCCTGGCAATGACTTTATCGTACTCGGGCTTCGCCAGTGCAGCGCAGATTCCTCACATAAACTTTATTCCAATACCTTGGCTCTCGAACTTTATAATTAACTGACAATCTACCATTAAACGATAATTGATGATTACAATAATGGTGTTGCATTTCTTTCAGTCAACGTGAATATTTTGTAGACCTGCTAGGTTTTCCATTACAAGGGCGTGGTCACGAAAAGAAATAAGTTTGTTTAATATATTCTGCGAGCGGTTTGGATAAAATTTGCTTGTGTTTAACAGTTTAAACATTTTTTACAGAGAAATTTACTTCGGCTTGTGTTCTGCAGCTATACTCTATAAATAGCGATAGATTGTGGAAAAAGGTTTCTGTCACAATTTCAAGACATAATCAAAAATAGAATAATTTTATCATCAATAATCTTTTCTAACGCCATTCGAGATTATATAGAAATATTGATTATAATTTTCTCGAGTCAAATACTTAAACGAATTTCTTCGAATCGCCGCAAAACGCGCGACGCAACGTACTCTGCCGCAAAAAAACCCTGCCTAACATGGAACAAGAAATAAGAAAATTATACAAGGCAACGTACTTCCATCAGTCACCCCACAGAGAGCTAATCGATAGCGGAGGCAGTCAATAACGTGTCTGAAATTTAAATTAATCATATAGTTACAGATGCGATCAACGTAAGAACTTTCGGGAATAGACTCAGCGGTGTGTATCTCAAACCATCCATCCCTCTTGCCAAATGTATTGTGGCCAGCAAGTCTCTAATTAGGTTCAATAATGAGCTATTGGTGACCCTGGACGCTCTCATTTGGAACTTCAATGAACTGTAAACCGCCGAAATTGCGAGGCCTTTCACGGATTTCATCGACCTGCTCACTGGACAGCAAAGCTACCTTAATGAAAATTAGAGCCGGCTGAGCCACAGCTGGCCGCCGGCCTACATTGGCCGTTCATGAACTGCTATCACTTGTCTACACGATAAGCGAAACAAACGAACGTCATACTCTCTAATATGGACCTAATCCTGCCTCAGAGATGCTCCATTAAATTAATTTCAATTGATATGAGATCAATACAAATTGAAGGTCCTGCTATATCCGCAGTATTGCACAAAATTTTCAGTGTCTAAAATTAAATTGCTACAAATTGTCAGAGAAATCTGCATTCAATATGCACAACATAAGCAAAGTTAATTTATTTTGAAAAGCTCATTATCAAAGTTAATGATGAACGATTCATTTATGTAACATTCTTATCAAAAGTGCAGAATGACAATTGATAAATCATATTTTGTTTGTTTCCAAAGATATACGTGACTCTCTACTGACTTGCTTCTAATAGGATTACATAGCGCGCTTGTTTTTCAACATTTGTGGTTTTCACCGGCACGAATTTCAGTCGCAGAAACCCCCAGACACTCAATCCTCTTTTAGTAATTATATAGATATTTTTTTCTTTCGCTGAGGAATAGATCGTTCAATTGACATCAAGCATTAAATTCGTCTGGCGCGTTGCAATAAACCAATTTTAATCTCAACAATAATTTTTCCTTCCCTATTACTAGACTGAATTTCTCTTGATGAATACTAATTATATTTGGCTCTATATGTAGAAGCTAGGTCGTTATTTTTTTATTGCGTTCGGCTGCTCCTCGCATCTGAGAGTGTTAATGTTTTAATGCATTTGAATTAGTGTATCAACAAGATGAACTTGTTTAAAGTTTATCAACAAGATGAACTTGTTTAAAGTTTTCATGTAATGAATTGGAACTTTCATGTATTGAATTGGAACTATTTGAATCTGTCACACGTTCTGAATCCAGAGAAAATACTTTCTGAGCCTCTTCATTCGTAATCTTTCCTGAGCTCAAACAAGGGTTTCTTGTATTATTTCGAATTATTTTTTATATGTTGGAATGAGAAATTGGTTCAATTTGTATGAAAGTTTATGTATTCATGAAGAGAAACTCGTTTATAAATTGTTTATTAACTACCGCTTGAGAATTTCTATCTCAACACCTACTTTAGGAAACTTAAGAATATTTTTTACATGAATGAAGGTTCGTCAACTTATTTCTTTGCTCCGACAATTTCAAAATATTCCTTCTTCCCACCCATGTCTTTGGAAAGTTCGGACGGACGGACGAATTGCGGACATGAAGCTTTCCTCCTTTTATTGTAGCGGACGAACTCAAGTTTTGTGATCTGCGGCGAAGAATCTTTAGAAGTTCCTTTTATGAAGCACAAAGTTAGGATCCTTCACTCTTGTCATTGTTGATTGAAGTTCATTTGGTCAGACTTCGTCATGATTTGTTGGCTTCCTTATTTTTGCAGCGAAAATAATAGGACATGGAAACCGAGCACACATACGAAATTTTTTTCACGAAGAGAACTGGATGCAAAAATTTTAGATGAAAAATACTCACAAGTATAATAAATATTAGGTATTTATGTATCGGTCTAAATGAAAAGTAGTCATATGGGATCAATAATATCGGAATTCAAAAGATATTAGATAAAATGTATGTACAATTATAATTTATTCTTTAATAAAGAGAGAATTTTGGAAAGTTGGTCAATTAGCGCAAATTCGAAAATTAGGAACGCAATAAATTCGAAAATTGTAAACGGGTTCGAGGTTTTCGGGTTTATCAAATGTTAAACATTACCTTTCCTAAGCTATCCTATATTAAGCTGCTCCCATTCAATGAAAAACTGTTGAGAGTTTAAATATAAAATGTGGGGGTAATAAAAATTGTGCTAGTAATTGCTGGGTTCGATGAAATTTATTCAATAGGTAATGTTAGCAACCTCCACCTGCTATGGCGTTAAGACCTTGAAAATCAATTATGCGCTTAAAAAAGCAAACTGCGCTTTTGCAGCATCTGAAACAGTATGAAAAGTTGTCAGATGGTGTGGGAAGCGAGGAAGTGCGGAAAGAAACTGACCAACGAAATGCTCGGAACAATTTGACACTGAATAATCACTAACATCCATTTAATAGTCAAGTAACAAATATGAATCGACAATTAGAACAGAATTTAAAAATATTTGTAGTATTTTGTGTACTTTAGTTCAGGTTTTTCCATTTCTGAACTCACACGAATTTGCCGCAACGTATCACTGACTGAAAGATAACTTTCAGCGCCCGGATAGCACGGTTTCAACCGGCAATAAAAGAGCTTCCGGCAAAGTTTTGGTGGCCTCGAGTATCTTGTATAGAGAGCCACTGGCTGCAGTGTCACGGCCACAAACTCAGATCAGTTTTATGACCAGGGTGTCGACACAGCAGCGAAGTTTCAAGCGTGAGATTTTCAGAGTTTGACTCTGGGCTTTCATTGTTTTATTTGGTCGTTCCGGGGTATTACGAGAGTTGGGACTGACTGGCTGCACAAATTGTCTCGTTTCTATACCATGAACTAAACAACGTTTAGTTGAAGGTCTAGAACATGAAGCCTCTATTGCGCTATTAACTTAAAAACACTCTACAAACATGATTACCTGTGGATTGGATTCAAGTATTGGCGCTGGATTGATTTGATTCATCTTTGGACAAATAAAAAACTGTTTCAATAATTTTATTTGAATAATCATAACTTTTTTTAACTCTTGGCTCGACTAAGTCTTGAGTTTATCCATCTAATGCTAATAGAAGGAACTCATCGTTGCTCCGTACGAGCACGAACTTAGTGTTGGCTAACTAAGCTAATCCTTTATTTTATAGGCGGTCCTTCATCATAGTTTTCCAGAACTTGAATTACGGATGACTTTTTGTCTTGCTTCCAAGAGATAAATCCTTGATTCGAGATTCTGCATCTGAGATTCTTTCCTGAGAGTCACGAATAAAAATAACGAATTTAGAGCGCGAGGTTTTGCACTCTTAAGTCGGACAGATCGTCTTGAATTTATCGCCTTGATTCCTGGCAAAAGAGACTCGTAAATTAATTTCAAGCGGTGCTTCCAGCTCCACGACTATTATAATATATTTCCTCATGCTTGGGGTGCAGCATGCGATTATTCATGACAATTACGAGCGCAGAATTTCCGTCGTATAATATTCTTGGTATATTTGAATCGTTAAATTAAAATTCAAAAATAATTAAAATAATAGATTCGAAATAGTCATACTGCTTATTGGTGATGTTCATTACTGAAGGTTATTGGAACAATTTTATTAAAATCTATAATAGTACATGATAATATTTTTAAACCTAAGAATAAAGCATTTAAATTCATAAGTTAAAATTGTTTCAGAAAAGATAAGTATTTTCAAAGTTTTTATTTTCCTGCTCAATTTGGCGTATTGGTCAATTTTTTTATGTTTTCATTATCACAACTGAGGGATCGTAGAAGTGCCCAATAAGAACAGTGGATGAATAAGCTCATTTGAAGATCAGTGAACTGCAGACGCTCGACACAAATCATTTTATTAATCATTGCTGGGTGCTTGAAATTTACCGGGGCCGTTTGTAGTCCACGTCCCGCCGTGGAGCAGAATTGTTTCCCAGAGCTGCTTCTACGCATATGATATGAGCCTCAATTTAGGAGAAAAATGACTTATTTGCTGCAAAAAATGAGTAGGTACAGGAAGGATTTATGACTCTAAGGTACCTGATATTGTTATGGTTTAAGGGACTCTAGAGCACGCGTTGAGAAACCCACTTCATTCATGTCCAGAGCATAGTCTCAGAGGAGTAGTAGATGCTAGAGCCTAATCATTTGCATATGAAGTTCAATGATGACGCGCAAATGCTGTCTTGGAGTTAGGTTAATGTGGCATTGTTAAGTTCACGCTTCATGGACATGCATCAATACTTGGCTTTACGTTTCTGCTGGGCCTACTCAATTTTAGTTTTCATTCGACAATGAAATACACAGATGGATCGAGACTAATTTTCGTAAATGCTGCAATGTTGCCTTTAGGAGTTGTAATCATGCAAATTAAGGTCGATGTTAGTTTATACAAAAGTCTCTAAAAACTTTCCCTTAAAAAGAATTGCATGAATGTTCAGCTGCAGTCCGATGTGAATATTTTATGCAGCAATTAAATATACTTATACAAATAAAACATTTTCATCATAAGCGCAAAAGTTGATGGAAATGGTTCGGTTTTATAACTGCTGTAGGCTTTTTATTATTTATTCTTATTATTAAAAAAATTTTGCAATTGCGAAACAAGTTTCGAACATTAATCGATTCTAGACAACCTTGCAGAAATCGTAGGTGACAACCTTGACCTTATCATTATCACTTGTGTTATCAGAGACAACCTTGTGTTATCGTTATCATTATTCTTATCCATAATAATGATAATAATTCCGTACCAAATTGTCTCAATAAATAGGTACTCAATCCTAAATCACGATAAAAATTGTAGTTATGTTTTTCGATTCCGCTTGTTAGCGTATAAAATGTATGATTTATGTGCTTATTTAGAAAACGAAATATTTCCTAAATCATTCGACGTCACTTCGACTTTTAGGTCCCGAAAGATTAAACACATTCACATGCAGTGCGCTGTCTGGTAGCTCGCTCAAGTTCAATTTCGATAATATTTGCTCAACTCCAGCATTTCTTTGGCGCGATTTAACGACCTTCTGAGCAGTGACCTATCGGAAGACGTGCCTGACGCCTTCTCGAGTGAACTTCTTACCAACGTGACCCAAAGCTTGAAATTTGATTCTTATCGAAACGATCCTCTGCAATATTTAATGTTGAAGAAAAAATATCGTTTTATTCAACGTTGTCAATTCGAGTTTGTCTGCGTTGTTTACTATAGATTCGAGATGTCATTTTGAGACAAGTCTATAACCTGCGCGGTTCCAACCATTATGTTGGTCTATTATAAGAGAGAGACAAGCGAGCCAGAGAAGAAATAGCGCCTGCCTCGCGCTCCGCTAATTAAGACTCTGCGGAGCGGATTAGACTCCAACCATGGATTAGACTCTCCGCTTTGGCTCAATCCATGGTTGAACTATATAAGGTTGACCCACGAGGGTTTTCGTCTTTCAGTTCAGCTCTCTTGTTACGTCACGTAGATCGAGAAACGTAAACAATCCCGTCATTCCCACGACGGATTGGTTGACTGGTTTGATCGCAATTCAGTGCTTGGTTAACCCCGTGACGTCACTGAGATCAGTGACATCACAGGCGAAAAACAGACTACATCCGCAAAAGTGAGCTTCTCATGGGTCAACCTTATACAAGTTCAACCATGGGCTCAATCTATACGCCAAGCAGCACTCATCGATCCTGGCTCCAACCTATTTAGTTCTCAACTGTGTTTGATGTGAGAGTACACGGCTGGCAGCGGTGTCAAAACGTTTGTTTACGCTGATCTAAAAATATACATCCTGACATCATCGATAATTATTAATCTAATTATGCAATGATTATAAAAACAGGGATTAAAAATTCCTAATAAGTTTGTGACGAATTAAATTGTTTTCGAAAAAAAACTTGACTTGAAGTACGTGACCCAGCTCCTGATTTAAGAGCTCGAATTGCTCATAATGGCCTTAGGAACGCTCAACCTGAGCATATAAAAGTCCACGTGTGGAACAAATTGACTAGAACAACTAAAATCTGACTTTTTTTACTATCTAATGAAAACAAATTACGCACTTTCGTCTTGTAAATTATTGAATGGCTACATTGGAAGTAAAATGGCTTGCACGTTACAAATTTCAATTCACGGAATAATACTCATGAGTCTAATAAAGGATTGTATATAATTATCGTTTTAATATGTGCAATTGCTCATAATCAATAGCGTTTACTCATGGAGGCAGGCAAGCAGTGTTTTCTTATAGAACGACTCAAGGTGATTTCAAAGGTTAATCAAGTTTAATAACATTCATATTCAAT
This sequence comes from Hyalella azteca, assembly GCF_000764305.2. Classification (NCBI taxonomy): domain Eukaryota; kingdom Metazoa; phylum Arthropoda; class Malacostraca; order Amphipoda; family Hyalellidae; genus Hyalella; species Hyalella azteca. The sequence continues at coordinate 333,467 of NW_025943383.1, read as the reverse complement.
CAATCGATCACTCTCTTAGATCAATAAATCATAAATCAATTTTCCCATAATTCATTTGACTTTTTAGCAACTGTAAGTTATTGATAATTGAATAATTTAACGTTGTAATTTATGCCGCAGTGTTTTCACTTATTGGCAGAGCAGCGTTGAAACATAAAGGAAAAATTTGGTTGATTGGAACTCATTTATACGCCATGTCACTAAATAACATATTCACAACTGAAGAAAATGCTTCGAAATATAGATTTATTTCAATCAATCACTTGATTCGAAACAAACTTATTGATTTATCGTACTTGAAAACCTAGATTTGGTCATTGCACTGTTCGAAGGACAACTAACAGAGAAACAAAAATGTATCCTTGTGAAATTCAAGGGATTAAATACTGGGGGTTGGATATTTTTTAAGTCAGAGCCGTTTTGGAATTAAAAAAAGACGTGCAAAGATATCGCAATAATTTTATTTTTACACGAAAGCCTGTACCTAGCTTGATCTACTTTTTTACATTATTTCCGTGAATATTGAGGCACTTGTATAACGTGGTACCAGTTTTTAAATAACCCTCCTGATAAAATTATGCCGCCTGACTTGTTAACCACTGCATCACAAATGAAGAGTGCAGTGTGATGCATTTGACGCATCAAGTGCAGTGTGATGCATCATACTGCATCAAATGCATCACTCTGCACTTTAAGAAACACCTGGGCGGTCGGCGTCTTCAAAACGATAACGAAGTCAAAACATTTGTGATGCAGTGTTTAACAAGTCAGGGGGCAGAATTTTATCAGGAGGGTATTCAAAAACTGGTACCAAGTTATGACAAGTGTCTCAATATTCACGGAAATTAAGTAGAAGGGTAGATTAAGGTAGATGTTTTCATGTAAAAATAAAATTATTGCGGTATCTTTGCACGTCTTTTTTTAATTCCAAAACGGTACTGACTTAAAAAACATGCCTCCTATAAAAATCACGATTATCCCTAGAAAGCAAGCACATTCTTTACAGTTTTCACGAACTATATTGTTATTCTTATTGTGTTTCTCACATCCAAATATTGCTGGCTCAAGACAAGATCACAGAGCTTCGAAGTCGCAGGTCTAAGAGATCAGCAGATCGGTGTGGCATTTGAGCTGACGTGTTAGTTGGGCGGTCACCAACCATTGTACCGTAATCACTTCAGCGACATATTTGTGGCTAGACGCGCCTATGCCTCAAGAATAATCTTTTAGAGATGGACGCTTCTTCATAAACAGCTTTGTACTGGTTAAGGGAAACCGTTTCGACCAAGGTTGACTGATATAGTATAATTATATTAATATCATGATATCAGTAATATCATTTTACGTAATAATATCAGAATTGAAAATATAATTTGCAACCAGCGTGTGCTGAAGCCATGACTGGATACCACGTAGAAACCATATGGTAAATGTCATATGACTTTTACTTTTTTGAAGAATTTAATAAACTTACTCGACAGAGCGAAGAAGCAAATGCGACGTAATATTTTATTTATCAAAAATGAAAAGAATTTCTTTGTGGATGGCAAACAACCGCTTTTGAGAGAGTAGCTATATCCAAAATTTTCATCGCCATTTTTCTTGTTTTTTCTATTTCGGAATTTTCATCGATGAATGGCATAATTGGGGCTCAAGCATGAACTCCGCTTCTCTGTTCAAAATCCAAGCCTTGTCAGCACACGTCAATCAACGGCTATTTGCCGTGTTCTAGCCGACTTTAAATTAGGATCTACCATTTCGAAATTTAGGTTCCATTTTGGGTCGCCCCGGAGTCTATTGAGTCACCTATGCGGTGAATCAGGTGTAAATCGGCCACCTGTTATAGTCCGCAGCTATTTAGAAGCTTTTTTTGGGAGTCCATTGCCCGATGGGCCGAATCTACCTAATATAACCGAAAATAGCAGCTGGTCAAGCTTCCTCACGTTGGCATATGATAATTTCATTCTAATCAGACGTCTATTTTGCTCGTCCAACCAGAGGGTGAAGCGGACATACAGCCGCTAAAAATCAGAGGCTAACCACCCCCAAAATTTCGATAGATTTATAGCTAACACGCACGAATTCACGCCTTAATGAACATTTTATGGTAGTACTGCCGAAGCCGTAACAGCATTTATTTTCTGCGGGCTAATGTTACACATTTCACTGATTCATTCAAACTCGACAAAGGATTTTAAAAGCTCGAGCAATAAAGACAGTTTGGTACTGTTATTGCAGAACGTGTTACTAGATTTCATGAAAATCGTTAGGGATTTGCTTGGAGAAGCTAAGAAGATCTCAACGATCCCTAGCTTGCATTGAGTCAATATAATATCCTAAAAACACTTACTTCAATTTTTATTTGTAACGGCCCTCAAGAAAATCTTAAAAATATATGACTTACGGAATCAAAGCCTTCACGAGGGATATGACAATTTTATGTTTTTTTTTACGAAAATTTCATTTTCTGAAGCAGAAAAAAATTCCAAGAGTTACCAATAAGAAACAAATTGCAGTTGCTTGTAACTTTTTTCTGTGATATTTTTTAATACGCTTTTATGCTTATCTTTTAAGGCCATTTGTGTGCCTAGCAGTTATCTCTTTAAACAAAGTATCACTTCCTATCGTTGTAGAAGCACTATCAAAATAATTAATCCATATTTATTCATATTCATATTATTGTGGCAATTCTACCAACAACTATGCTACCATACATGGTTTAGCCTAACGGATTCAAACAAAGTGCTGTTGAGATTTTTTTATATTATTTATTATTTACGTTTTGTGTGATTAAAAAAATCGAGGTTGGCATTTAAACTCACTATAGTGAGGCTTTCAGCTCTCATTACCGTCCAACTCCACATGAACAGCAATCTGTGCACGCATTGAACGCACCTACGATCCTTTCGAGGACTTCTTTCAAACTTCCCGTATTTAAAATAAGTACATGATGAATGAAGAACAGTTGAAAATTATTCCACTGGATTTATAATTAGCCTGACCTTTTTTAACATTGAAATCTGCATAAACAATACTATTAGAATATTAACGATAATGATAATATTTTTGACAATATTTTAATTTCTTACTATCGTCACCATTGCTGATATTAACATTGAGTTTTTTTTAAAAACATTACATTATTCCGTCTTATTTGTCGGCTGAAGTCCGCAAGGAAATGGTGTCGCTAAAGCAGGCGCAAGGCCGCGTCGTCAGCCGGTATAGTCGTAACAAAAGTCAACATTTATCTTCTTAAGATTATTGCCACCAAGTAATCGCCAATTTACACAGCACTCCTCAGATAGATAAATTTGCACTCCTACATTTAGGGCTGATCATTTGCCGGGCGTAAAAAACAAAACACTCATTTCTTTATAATGCCATAATTCAAATTTTCGATTGAATGTGAAAATATAGCCGATTAAACTAATCAAAATATACTCAAGGATATTTTTCGAGATTTATTGGCTGAATTGAAATTGAAAAAATCTAGCTTATCCAATTTGGTCAACATGCAAAAATCACAATAAAAATTATTAATCCAAAAACTGATTCTACTTAGTCTCAATTTCTTGATAAAAATTTGTAAAAAAGTTTTAATACTTTAAGGTACTTTTTATCTCTCAATTCTTGAGCACAATCGGCGGAAATGTTATTCAATGAGAGATTGGATTATGATTTATGATTGACAGAGATATAATAACCCAACATCAACGAGCCGGAGGAGTGGAGGGCACTTTTTACATTACGCAGAAATTAACTGCGATGCTAAATCTCTTCTTCAACTGTAGATGAACTAATCTCCGCACAGCGGAGATTAGTTCATCTACATGTTAGTTACATCTACATGTTACATTTATCCTTACGTGTGCTGACCAAGAATAATCCTCATCTGAAAAATGAAAAATATTTCCTGGTTTACAGAAGTTTTCCCCGCAATGCAAGAATCATGAATAATTATTCTCACACAATGAAACAGTTGTTTCTCACGGCGTGCGAAAAATTATGCAGCAACGGGATCGATCGAAGTCAGAATAATTATTAATATTCATAGAAAAAGCTATTTAGGATGTGTCTTCCAGCTGTTGATCTTCAGCTGATCTCTTCATCATATATTATATGAGAATGTTTACGGTGGAGAAATATGATTTTCCTCCTAAAATGTTCACACAGCAGAAAAATTTTTCACAAATTTCTGTCAACAACTAGAGTAGAGAGCATAACGAGCGCATGGCGCCATTTTCCATAAACAGCTTAAATTATAGTTTATCAATCATTTACCCCGAATATTACCCAACAAAATTAACCAATTACCTATTATCCTTCAATATTATTACGAACAATTACCCCCGAATTTGTATAAACAGCTTAACAGGGTACCGATCATGAATCTTATCCAACAAAATTAACCAATTACTCCCGAATCATGAGTTAACGATCATTTACCCCGATTTTACTACACTCTTTAACCGAGAATAACCTAGAGCGGCTACTCATTGTGAAACATTACCACCTCGGAGAATGACTACATTAGATCACCATTCTAATACACAGGAGTTACAGTACATTTTTTGTGAAAATTCGAGGAAAAAGTGATGGTGGACATAATTTCTGTGGAAGAAAATGTGCTGAGAAATGCACGGTCTGAACTGATTCAAGTTGTTGGAATTATCGATGAGGCGTTAAGAGACCCTCAATCATATCAAACAGTGAAAAATATGATCTAGGAAGATAGAATACACATCCCAAAAAATCTTCGTGTTTTTGTTAGACAAGTTTTCAATGTAATGAAGAGAAGCAGATTTCAAACACCGATGGAGCTGAATAATTGGTTAAAGAAGCATGTATTTGACAATCAACAGTACAGAAGTATTGAACCTCCTGCTTATACTTGTGATAATTATGACGAAATTTTCGGTTATTTGATGAGATCTAAAAATGCAATAAAATCACAGCAGAAAGCTCTCCTCGCAGATCAAATGCTCTTTGGATATTTCTTACACTTTCTGTGTGAGAAACATTTTAATCAATATGTGTGCGGAGAAAAAAGGTCTACCTTGCAAACATTGTTAGCTGACCATATAGGCATCAGCATATCCTACGCAAATCGACTTCGATGGATTGGCAAACTTGGATATCGGTTTCAAAAACTTAAATACTTATCCATATCCCTACACGAACTGTTCAAAAAGCAAAGGGATATCACGAATTTATTTCTTCATCATCCTTATCTTGCCAATGAGTGGAAATTGGAAGCACGGGAGATGGATATGGAAGCAGAGTAGAGGAGATGGATACAGCGAGCGCATAACCTATTGAGTCATTAGCGCTCGCCGAGCGCACAACCAATTAGGTCATTAGCGCACGGCGAGCACATCCGGCTTGAGCTGCTCCAGCTCAGGGTCAGCTACGCGCACCGACCATAACGCACCATTATTCGTGGCACGCAACGACTCAGGCCCGCGAGCAGGCATCACCAATTCAAGCATTGAGTCACCACCCACATTCAGTATCAAACTATATCTCAAACGTTTATTTTATTACCCTTTTTTAATCTTATCAAATAGATCAAATCAATAATTTTTCAATGTGTTTTTAATTTTTTTCTATATAAAATGAGAGCTATCGAATCATCTAATGTATGTCACGCGAAAATACACACCTTAAGTACCAAAACCCTTTGGACAAATTTTTTAAGTAAAATGGAAGTTGATAAATCATCGAATGTAAGTCATGCGAAAAAACACGCACTGAATACGAAATCTCTTTGGATAAATTTCTTAAGTAAAATGGAAGCAAATATTGTCAGCATGAATCATTGTGAAATTTGTAACACAGTAGTTAAGAACCTAAAGAAACATATAGAAACACAAAAGCATCGTAAAGCAATTAACAATTCAATCATATCAAATGCTTACTTCAATACGAAGACAAAGTGCGTGATTTGTAATCGCGAAGTTCATAACTTGAAAAGACATGAACAAACAAACGCTCATAGAAAACGTTTAAATGATAGCATAATACC